>NC_141140.1:165153192-165260692 GCF_053477565.2 Lygodium microphyllum
ATGAAAGAGCAAACATAACGACTAAGTATGTACAAAGTATCAAATCACACACATGACTTTTGGGTGGTTTACACACCTCGAATGCGCAGCAATACGACATCCACCCCCTCTAATCCTGCGCATCCTCCGGATGGGCCAACTACCCATGATCATTATCATCAAGATCCACAAACAAATCAATCTCTTCGTTATGCATTTCCGGTAGATCAACAAGATTATCTGTCTCTTCCATTGGAGTTTCTTGTCGTTGCTCTTCTCTTGAAAATTCTTCCAATGCATAATCCTCATCATCTCTTTTCTTGAAAATCTTGATTCTTTTTCCAGCAATAGGCACTCTAAGCACTGTCCCATCCAATTCAGTCAGCTCATATGTTGCATTATCAAAGACATGTCTGACTATGTATGGCCCAAACCATCTTTTCACCATCTTCCGAAGTGCAGTATGCTGATTTTCAAGACTACTATCAAAGACCAATACCCAATCTCCCTCTTCTATTGCTCTTGGCCGTAAGCCATGCCTACTGTCAAACCTGTCCTTATTCCTTAGTCTAGCAACCTTCAACCTGTCAATAGCTAGCTGAATATCCTCAGGTCTCCTCTCCAACTGTTGAATCCGAAGAGCTAAGAGTTCCTCTCTCGTCAAATCCTCCTGCCAAGGTAAAACTGACCAAGTCAAAGCACAAGTCTCAATCGGCATAACATGTTTCTGACCATACATAAACTCGGCAGGCATATATCCTGTGGTAACACTATGAGTCGTACGATCAGCCCATAATGCAAATGGTAGAAGTCTCGGCCATTCTCCAATCCGTCCTCTGCATGCTTTGGCTAATGCTTTCACTATCGGCGGATGCCCTCTTTCACTCTTTCCGTTTCCCTCTGGATTGTATGCTGTGGTTAGAGCCAACTTGATTCCTAGCTAGGAGAAAAACTCCCTAGCTTCATCTGCATCCAATTCACCATGATCCACAGTGATCTTACCCACACAACCATACCTGCAGAAAATTTCCTCCAATAAGAACTTACATACTGCACTAGTGGTCTTCGTTCTCAAAGATCTGCCCTCAACATGATTAGTAAGATCCTCTCTAGCCAAAACAATGTATCTCATCTGCCATAGACCCATAGGCATGGTAACCAAATCAACTACCCACTTATAATGAATGCATAGCGGATAGGTTGGATGAAGCTCATCTCTATGACGCACTACTGAATACATCTGGCAATCTCTGCAAGTCTCAACAAAGTGAGAAACATCTCTGTACATACCTTTCCACCAATATTTCTCCTTGATTTTCTCATAAGTAGCCCATACTCCTCTATGACCAGCCCAAGGACTCTCATGAAACTCCCTCATCACCTGTAACTGTGTCTCTCTATCACAGACAACCCGCAAAGGTAATCCGCCTCTTTTGTTCGGATGCTTCCAAAGAAATCCATCCTTGAGAAAATAACCATAGGCTTTCCTTCTGATCTTCTTGAACTCTTCATCGGTCCATTCATCTCTTTTGCTTAGTGTACTAAGGTACCTGCCAATCTGCAACCAATCTCCAACATAAAGTTCTTCTATGAAAGCCACAATATCATAGACATGACAAACATGATCAACCATAGTGGCTGAAATTTCTGCATCATCCTCTTCTGCAAGTAGAGTCTCCTCATCATCATATCTGGCTCTAGACAACATATCTGCCACTGGATTATCCTTCCCTGCTATGTGTTTAAATTCCGGATTTAATGACTTAATGTATGCAATCCATCTCAACATGGCTATATCTGGAGTAGAGCAACTCGTGATCATACCAATCAATGGCAAGCAATCTGTCTCTACCACAACTGAAGCTCCAATAAAGTACTCCTTGTCACATTTGAGAGCCGTGACAATCCCCAATAACTCCCTCTTAATTTGCGGATATCTTCTCTGTCTCTCGTTTAGGACTTTCGCCCCAAACCGAATAGCATACCTATTTCCATCTGCATCATCTTGACCCACAGCCCAACCTGTGCCAATTGGACTAGTGTCAACTGTCAATACAATAGGCCTATCACAATTATAATCCGCTTTCCTGAGAGTAGGAGCATTCTGCAATAACTTCTTCAATTTCCGCATGGCTTTAGTGTGACTCTCATCCCAATAGAATTTCTGCCCCTTTCGAAGCAGCTGATACAAACAATCTGCAATGTGTGCAAAATGAGGTATCCAAATCATATAAAACACACAAGCACCAATGAATCTCCATACCTCCGAAGTAGTAGAACAATACTCTGCAATCTTGCCTATAGCATTCACCTTATCAGGTGAGGGTTTCCTGCCATAATATCCACACATATGCCCAACAATAACAACCTCATTCACTCCAAAAATAGATTTTTGCCCTGAAAGTGTCAAGTTCACTTCTTCTAACCTGGCCAAAATCTTCTCACATGCTGAAATATGATTAGCCATAAAGTATCTGCATCCCTGCTCATTTAGGATCTCATTCTTCTCTTCTTCTGCACACCCCTTAATGGGCACATCATCCAAGAAAGGCATAGTAAGCTGAGGTATGTAATCACGAAGGACCTTATGCATGGCATTCATCATATGCGCAACAGAATTAGTGGCACCTTGAGGCAAGGTACACATCCTGACAAGCCCAATAGGAGTTCTCATGGTGGTTATGTCCCTGCTTTCCAAAGCCAGCTGAAACTGATCATATCCTGAATACAAATCACCCAAAGAATAGATGGCACGTCCAGCAAATGCCTCTGCAAACTCATCCACAACTAGACCTATACCAACATTCCTGATAGTAACTCTGTTCACTGGCTGCATGTCCTGAATAAATCGGAGCGTACCATTTTTCTTTGGAACTGTAAACCACCTGTTTGAGTATGGTGCAGATGAAGGCTCAAGGATTCCCATCCTGATTTTCTCATTCAATAAATCAATCAGCTTTGGCAAGTGTGCTTTAGGCACTGGAATAGGTCGGAGATTCCATGGGATATGAGGAATAGTAAAAATGACCATAGGAGCAACAATATCAGGATTCACATATCCAATCTCATGTGGGACAAAAGCAAATCCCCTTCCATGACGCTCAAGCATCTCCTGAAAGCATTGCTTCTCCATGGGTAACAAGAAATCACCATTTCCAATTTTCAATTCAGCAAGTGTCTCTACTGAAAATTTATGACCAATATGCTCCGGATTCCTCAAAATTTGCTGTTTAGCAGCCCTCTCTATTTGCTGATCACTGTCAGGTGGAAGCGGTACAGCAACCGGCTTCACCTTCTTATCCACAGTTTTGTATTTCGTGTCAACCCTGGCTTCATTATGCTCTTCTACATTACATAAACCTTGCTGTAAATCAGCAATTCTGCACTCCAATGGCTGAATATTCTCAGCCCTCTGCTCTATGGACTGCATAGAAACAGCCCCAAACTCTGAATTCTGAAATATTTCAGCAGTAAACTTTGTTGGCTGAAAATTTTCATTCCTCTGTCTCTCTGAAAGCTGATCATAACGAGCTCGAAACTCTGTTTGCTGAATTTCTTCAGCACTCAACACTCTTTGCTGAGTTACCTCAGCCTCTGACTCAATCTGTGACATAAAATCTGCAATTTCATGAAACATGTCCAGGGATTGCACTAATACATTACCATGACAATTCAGCATATCAGTTTTCAGCATATCTCCCATCTCTGCCATCGTATCTGCACAAATCACACTGTCATACATACCATCTATGTGCTCATCATCCTCCAAAATTCCTGCATTTTTCAAATTTTTCTCCTTCCTACATATATACTGCCTGGCAGCTCTAGACAACCTAGAAGTCTTCTGATAACTCATCGAACTGTTTGCTGAAATCCCAACATAACCGGAGGAGAAAACATCGCTGCCAGGAGGCGAGAACTCCAATCTCCTCTCCTCTCTACCACCGTCGTTTCGCGAAACGGCGGTACCTAATGAAAACCCGAATCCCTCACAGTGGGCAAGGGTGCATCTCTGAGAGTATCCCTGTTTCTAACATGGTTCACACATACAGTCATAAACTGAACTGCTCTCATACCATCTTTACTGCGAATCCGTGCATAAGCAGATCCATCATCCATGACCTTTGTTTCCATGTGCATCTCTGTAATTGTTGAGTATGGAAATGACTTGTTTTTTGGCTGATTTTTGTTGTTTTTGAGAGCTGAATGGTTGATTTTATGGGATGATTGGTTGATTAGGAAGTGGATTGAGAGTGTTTTGGATGATAATGATTGTGTTTTGGAAGATCATGATGTTTGTTGATGGTTCTGTGATATTCTGATAGGTTCTGATAGGTTCTGTATACCTTCTGTTTTGGTCTGTTTTGTTCTGATTATCTTCTGTAAGGAGGGATGGAGTATTGATTGATGAAGAATGAGATATTGAGAAAGCTTATTGAATGTTTTGTGAGAGTTTGGAATGAGTTGAGAATGAGTGATGTGGTTTTGATGACCTTCTGTAACCTTCTGTAGGTCTTCTGTAGAGCTTCTGCTTCTGTTCTGTTTCTGTTCTGTTCTGTTCTGTTTCTGTTCTGGTACTGTTCTGTAGACTGTTCTGTATGCTTCTGTAAGTGTTCTGTGGAATGTATGTATGACTTTGGGGAAAGTTTTCTAGCCTTGGAAAGAGGTGAATACAAGTGCAAAAGAGCTGAAGGAAGTGGAAGAAGTAGCTGCTAAAGACTCAAGAGAAGACTAGAGTGAAGTGACAGTAGTGAGCTGTGAAGAGACACTGTAGTGGCTCTGGTGACTCTTCATATCAGACATACCTCTTGGGAGGGGTATCCACGACCTAAGAGTGATTATTGAGAGTGATTTTTGAGAGATTGTAGTGAGGATATGATGTATTATTGATGGAGTGTGTGAGAGAGAGTCAGAGATAGTCAATTCTACTCAAACAGAGTGATTGTATATGAGAGATTGAGAGAGAAGACTATGAAGATATTGAAGATGAATAATATGTGATGTATTTCCATTCAAAGATGGTGTACTTCTTTGCTTTCTTTGTTCCATTGATGGATTTTATGAAGATGTTGAAGAATATGGTTGATTCTATTAAAAACCGTGGGAGATTTACATGATGCTGCATGAAGATTTGTTGTGCCTAGTGTTCTTTTCTTCATTGTGATCATATGAAACATGATAAAAAAGCTTGTTGATGTTACAATATAGATTTTCTTGCAAGAGAATTCCCTTTTCCTTGGTGTTCCTCTCGGGGCTCCATGTTTTTGGTGCGCAGCCGGGGAAACTTGCTATCAACAAGCACCAAAAGAGGCTGAAAATGAAGGAAATGGCATTGCCAAGAAGAGAAGAATTCAATGGATGTTTGTAAAGTTCCTTCTTCCACTGAAGAGTTGGAATTTCTAATAATCAAAGCCACTTTCCACAAGAAGTTCATCCCACAATGGCGGAAACACATCACCATCATGATGCATGCTCTATGTGGTGGACAGTTTCCTCTTCCTATTGAAGCAGCAGAAACTTGCATCTTGGTGGCAAACTGTTTGGGAACAAACTGAAGAGCAGAAACAGAGAGAATGAACATCCATGGAAGATTTGGCATTCATTGAGAAGTTTCCAGACAACATCAAGTGGGAGATTGTGAAGAAGCTTCAGGAGTCTTGGTCTGTAGAGGTTCACAGGGACAAGAAGGAAAAGAGTTGGAATTTGTTCGTGGATGCTCAACAGCAAGATACATGGGATGCTTGGTGTACTGATAATCTTCTGTTTGTTCAATTAGCAACCCACTGGAAGTTGGTAGACAGAGTGTTTTTCACAACATACACTGTTGAAACCATCAGAAGCTGGCATTACTATGATGATGGCACCACCACAATGCTCAGACGTATGCATTTTGACACCTTCAGAACCGAATACCTTCCTCTGTGCAGTGGCATGAAAGCCGAATTCAGGGACGTTGAAAAGAAAGAAGTAGAAGAAATGTTGGCAAGAGAGTCCTCCAGAGACTGAAATCTTCTGTTAACCCTCTGTGGAGCACTAACAACATAGTGGAGCCAACCCCCTGATGAATGACGCAATAAAAAGGCAAGCGTTAGAACGAGTCCAGAGGTACGTGAGAAGAGAGAAAGCAAGAATCAGAGCTGAGAGCGAGCTCGCAGCAGAAGTCGCATTTGACGCCCTTGCGGAACTCTTTACAGAAGTCCCAATGGCACATCAAGCCCTTCCTCCTCCTGCTGGAGGTCCACTTCCAAGCCAGATCCGTCCTGGAAATATTGATGACAGGCCAGCGAATGTAGTCCCATTGCCAGTTTTTAAGGGAGAGTACAATGAAGACCCCGATCTTCATGTAGCAGAGTTTATGGTAGCGTGTGTGGCTAACAATGCCAGAACCCCTGAGCATTGGTTAGCGATATTCCCCGCCACTTTCAAGGGCGCGGCGTTTGAGTGGTATGAGAGACAAGCAGCAGGAACTTTTGGCACATGGGACGACCTGAAGTTGGCCTTCCTCACTAAATTCAGGCGTGAAGGTTTTGAAGAACGGATGAGAGAGGAATTTATGAACCTAAGTCAGTCCTCTGGAGAAAGAGTAGAAGCTTATGTCTCAAGAATGGAATCCATCCTGAAGAGATGGACTAACCATAATCTAGATGATGGCATTCAGAAGGGGGTGTTTCTCAGAGGATTACAACCAGAAGTCCGTAAGTTTGTGGAGCTGCAAAGACCAGCCACCCTGCAAGCTGCAACAGAAGGTGCCAGACTGTACGATGAAGTGGAAGCTAGATTAGCGATGAATACAGGAAGAGGAGTCCTACCTCCTCTGATGCCAGGAATGATGTATCCACCCAATGCAGTTCCAGGGACTGTTCCCTACCCCTACCAACAAATGCCCTCAGTATCACAGTACAGTGCACCAAATCCACAGTGGCCACAATCCATGCCTCAAATGATGGTTCAACCACAACAACAATGGTCCCAACCAATTTCCTCAATGACAAATCAGCAGCAACAGTGGAATCCTACCAACTGGAGCCAACAGCCAACAGTTCAAACAGGAGCACTGAATCAGAACCAGAACAGAGACCCCTCTGTACCAGCCCAACCCGTTTATGCAATGATTACAGAGACTCCTCAAAACCCTCCTGCCAGTACGTCAGGAGGAGAAAGCTTGAAGGATTATTTATCCAACTCAGTTGCAAATATTAAAAATGAGTTGATGGATGTGATTACAGAGCAACTATAGACGTTGAAAGTGAATACCGCAAGCATATCCAATGTTGCGGGAGCAGGAAGAGATGTGATGCGGTCAAATACTTGGTGTGGTAAGTGTCATCAAGCAGGCCATTTAGCCACTGAATGTACACGAAAACCAACTATCCCTGGAGCCTTCTGTTCCTACTGTTTGCGGAAGAATCATACAGAGGACATTTGCTCTCTGAAGGAGATGCATGATAGGAGAAGAAAGGAAGAAGACGCAAGATTTAACTTGTTGGAATCCAAAATGACAACACAAGATATTGGACCCAAGCCTAGAGAGTTTGGTCCTAATTTCGGACCCAGAAGATTTCCTTCCCAAAGTTACAGAGGAAGACAGTCTGGTGGTGGTCAGAGATTAGAAGTGGAGTGTTACAGATGCGGAGAAAAGGGCCACATCTCACCAAATTGTCCAAATTCTCGAAGGTCAGTGGATTACAAGCCCTTATACAATCGATGCAAAGGAGAAGGCCACACCGCAAAAGACTGTCCAAGCCCAGTCCCAATGAAAAACAGTGCTACTGATAGTCCGTCCAAGGCCCAAGAGCCTACCTCCAATTTAGTGGAATTGGAAGTTGCTGCCATCACGCGTGCAAAGCAGAAGGAACCACCTATCCAGAAAGAAAATAACCCTCCTGCCAGAACAGTGAAGTTCAATCTTCCACCAGAAGAACAGAACAGAACAGAGCCTAACAGTGCTGTACAGAGCCCTATAGTGCCACAGAGAGTTACAAAGACAGTTACAGAGACAGGACCAGAGGTCCAGGATACAGAAGAGGAGGAAGTGCCACAAGTGGCAGAAGTTCCTGTAATTCCTCTGTTGGAAGAAAGAGGAAAAATGAATATGGGTGTTGCCCCATTCCCTAATCGGTTAGAGAAGCCAGTGGATCCTATTAAGGAATACGATCTAGTTAGAGATCTAGATACCTTTAGACCAAACCTTACATTCCGACAATTATTGATGTTGTCTCCCAGTTGCCGGAAAAGATTCAAAAGTATACTGACAAGAAGACGTGGTTTAAGGATTGCTCCCTCAACAGTGACAAAGTCCAACAAGGCTCCAGAGCCTGTAAAAGAAGTGGATGTGGCTAATACTTTTCTAGATCCGGGTACTCCAGAGACTGGCGCGTGGATAGAAGGCTGCTTTATTGCAAATGCACTGCTTGATGGTGGTTCATCAGTGAACATTATGACGGATGTGACAATCAAGGATCTAGGCCTACAAGGTGTGCAACCCACCCAATGGCTCATCAGACTGGCGGATCAGAGTAGAATCAAGCCTTTGGGCATTCTTCCATATGTGAAGACTACAATGGCTGGAAAAGATTATTGGCTGACCTATTTGGTGGTGAAGCCAAACTCTTATGGTACATCCTATCCTCTGTTACTGGGCAGACCATGGCTTTTTGAAGCCCGAGCAAGGACGGATTGGTTCAAAGGAACTTTGACCTTGGGTAGAGGACCCAACAAAGTGGTGCTGAAACTGTATGGTTCTCAAAAAGGACATGGATCCACCTCCTTGGAATTATCTTCTGACTCCCCTAATGAGGTTGCGGATGGAACATCAGCAGATGAAGATGCTGTCAAACAGATACTTCCCAAGAAAACAGTGGCACATTCCTTAACAGTGGATACTGTAAGCCGAATTCCAAAAGAGGCTAAGCCATTATCAATGGGTGAATACTTCCTGCCTGAACCAGGAATGACTTCTGAAATCACTTCTGATAGTGAGATAGAAGCATGGATGTACTGCTCTCCCTATTACATGGCCACAGCAGAAGCAGAAGCAGAAGAAGAGACAGAGGTAGGAGAGGAACCAGAGAATCTGTTCTTCTGTTACAGAGCTCCTACAGAGATAGAAGCAGAGACAGAAGCAGACGCAGAGACAGAAGCAGACGCAGAGACAGAAGCAGAGACAGAAGCAGACGCAGAGACAGAGACAGAGACAGAAGAGGATGAATATGATATGGACGAAGAAGGTGATGAAAGTGAGCCAGAAGAGTCTATCCCACCTGAAGAGGATACATTTGAGGAAGAAGTTCCAGAAGCATCAGAAGCCGATGAGCTCATGCTATGGGACAAAATGATGATGGTACCATTTGGTCTGGTAAATGGATCTTCTCATATGCAAAACCTTTATAAGAAATGGATTAAGAAGAGCAAGCCGTCTTTTAAGTGTGGCTCTTGCCGTCCTAACCCATCCTTGCCAAAGAAAGATGATGATGCACCGTGCCAACAAGCACCAGTCCCACAAATCCAACAGGCATCAGAGGGTCCCTGTTATGTGACGTTCCTGGATGTGTCATCATCAGAAGATGAGTCCTCAAGCCAAGAGGTAATTAATCTTGAAACCAAATCCGAAACGGCGCTTATCCCATTCCAACGTCTTAAGGAGCAACCTAAGTCTCCACCAAAAGAAGAAGTTGGTTCTAGTGGGACATCAGAAGAGGACACCACTCCCTTGAAGGAGTCGGATCTCTACCCAGAAGCAGTCCGCGGGACCTTCATTCGTGAAGTAGAAGGTGAAAGGCAGTTAACCTTTGTGGATTCAGAAGGCACTGAACGCCACTTGAAGGTGGGTAGCAGTCTCCCAAAAGAGGAATTGTTAACCTTGTACAACTTGTTGAAAGAAAATTTGGACGTGTTTGCATGGTCTTACAAAGACCTAAAGGGGATTGATCCCACAATATGTCAACATCATATTGACTTGGAGCTTGATGCCAAGCCAGTACGGCAACGACAGAGGCGAATGAACCCGAATTATTCCACATTGGTGAAAGCGGAGCTGTTGAAGCTTCTGGAAGCCGAGTTCATCTATCCAGTGGCAAACAGTGAATGGGTTTCACCCATCGTGGTTGTACCCAAGAAGAATGGCAAATTGCGAATATGTGTGGATTTCCGAAAGCTTAATTCCAAGACGAAGAAGGATCATTTTCCAATCCCTTTCACAGACCAACTGTTGGACACAGTGGCAGGACATGAACTTTATTCTCTTCTGGATGGATTCAGTGGATACAACCAAGTCCAAATCGCAGAAGAAGACCAATCCAAAACAACCTTCACCACAGAATGGGGGACCTACGCTTACCGAGTGATGCCATTTGGGCTCTGCAATGCCCCTGCTACTTTCCAACGAGTCATGATGGCTGCATTTCAAAATCATCTGCAGGACTTCATTGAGGTATATTTGGATGACTTCTGTGTCTATAGTTTGATCCGTGAACGTTGGGAACACCTGGAACAATGCTTTGACCGATGCCGGCAGTATGGGATTTCCCTCAACCCCGACAAATGCATCTTTGGGGTCTCTTCTGGAGTCCTGTTGGGCCACATTGTCTCAGCACAAGGGATATCAACAGACCCTGCAAAGATTGAAAAGATTGCAGCTCTGACAGCACCCACCAACCTCAAACAGTTGAGGGGATTCCTAGGCCATGTGGGTTACTACAGAAGGTTCATAGCCCATTTTGCGACAAAGGCAACTTCCTTGCACAAGCTTCTGAGGAAAGGTGCAGAGTTTACTTGGACGGAAGAATGTGACAAAGCCTTTCACACTCTGAAGCAGTGTCTGGTTGAGGCACCCATTCTGCAACCTCCTGATTGGATGAAAGAGTTCCATGTACACACTGATGCATCAATTGAAGGCTTAGGTGCTGTCCTCTGCCAGAAGGACTCCTCGAAGTTGGATCAACCGATCTATTATGCAAGCCGAAAAGTCACTGATAGGGAACGAAACTATACAGTGACAGAGCTGGAGTGCTTGGCAATGGTGTTTGCCCTAGAGAAGTTTCGCCATTACCTCCTATCTACCCACTTTAAATTTTATGTGGATCATGAGGCCCTGTCCTTCTTGATGAACAAAGCAGATGTGAAAGGACGAATGATGAGATGGCTCCTTTTATTCCAGGAGTTCGACTTTGAGGTGATTACTAAGCCCGGTCGTTCCCATGTTCTGGCTGATCATCTGTGGCGTATCCCACAAACTGCAGACGAGGAGCAGGATGATCTAGACCTCCCTGATGCTTCCCTATTCTTGGTAGAAACTGTAACTCCCTGGTATGCAGACATTGCCAATCTGCTTGCAACCCAACAGTACCCTCCTGGGATCTCTAGTCGGGAAAGGAAGAAGCTCATGCTAGAATCAGCCCCCTACACCCTGCTAGGCGGTGCACTGTACAAGAAAGGCAAAGATGAAGTGCTCAGAAGATGTGTTGCAGGAGATGAGATTGGGATTGTTCTGAAGGCTTGCCACGACGAGCCATGTGGAGGTCACTTTGCAGGAGAAGCTACAGCCAGGAAGGCTCTGCTAGCAGGATATTGGTGGCCTACCATCCACAAAGATTCCTATGATTACTGTAAAAGATGTGATGCTTATCAAAGAATGGGGAAACCCACCAAGACAAGTGCCATGCCATTGCAACCTATCCTTCCTTTGAAGCCATTTGAGAAGTGGGGCATTGACTTCGTAGGTCCAATCGATCCTCCTACCAGAAGGAAACAGAACAGATACATCCTCGTATGTACAGATTATGTTACAAAGTGGTGTGAAGCTAAAGCCCTAAAGCGGGACGATGGTAACAGCGTGGCCCTGTTTATGTACGAGAATATCATCACCCGTTTTGGCAGTCCCTTAGAGCTGGTAAGTGATAGAGGTACTCATTTCCTCAACAAAGTCATGGAAGAGTTGACAGAGTTGTATAAGATCCGCCATCGCAAGTCCACTCCTTATTACCCCAGAGCCAACGGCCAAGTCGAAGTCACCAATCGCATCCTCTGCTCGATTTTGACAAGAACAATTGTTGCACATCGTCGTGATTGGGACGATCGACTTACAGAGGCCCTCTGGGCATACAGAACCTCCCATAAAGCAGCAACGGGACAGACACCTTTCCAGCTGGTGTATGGAACAGAAGCTGTTTTTCCTGTTGAACTGGAACTACCCTCTTTGAGAGTGGCGATCAAAGAGCGTTTGGGGGATGACGATTCACTGCAACGCCGTCTCCTGCATTTGGAATGTTTGGACGAAATTCGCAGGATGGCTTTACAGTGCATGGAAGCCACGCAAGCTCGACGTAAGGCTTACCATGACAGCTTCATCAAGCACAAGGAGTTCAAAGAAGGTGAGTTGGTCCTAGCCTATGATTCACGATTTGGCAAGTTTCCTGGCAAGCTCCAACAACGGTGGATGGGCCCCTATAAGGTACTTGCAGTCAACCCTAATGGTTCTGTCCAAGTGCAGACCGTTGATGCCTCTGATGATCCCTTTCTGATCAATGGATATCGCCTGAAGAAGTACTTCCCTCCTTGGGGATCTTGACAATTACGGACACTTGATCCTTCCCCTCGTTGGCGCGGCACTGTACTTGTTATGATGCTACTTCTCATAGCCGTTCTTCAACCACTTCTGATGAAGTGGGCGCAACCCTCTGTCCCCTTAAACCCCCCTTCCAGCCTTGATCTCTTATCCTCTATTTTTCACCAGCGACAGTGGCGAGGTTGGTCTTGACACATGGTTTTTCTACCATTCCCTTGCTCAATATTGAAAAAGAAAAAAAAACCTATCAGTCATGGGAGAAAAGGACTTAGGTCCCTGTCATGCCGACCTATTCTTCGAGAAAAGGTGGAAACACCCTCGAGAATAGGGGAAAAAAAAAGAAAAAAAGAAAGAAAAAAAAACAAGAAAAACAAATTTGTTATGAGAGAAAAGGAAGCAATTCCCTGTCATAGCAGGCCTCGTTCCAAGAAAAGGTGATACACACCTTTGGGCGAGAAGCTGGCTGTGGAAAAGGTGGTAACACCCAGCAGTCCAGAAAATGGATTCATTAATTGATATCCCTAGGATCCAATTCCGACGCTGCCTCCCTTGGTACGCTGTGTCCTGGGTCTCTCTGTAAAGTGACTACCTGTCCTCTAGCCGACGACATGTTCCTGTCCAATACAATGTTCGATTTGATGGCTACCTCCCTGGGTACGCCTCTTCAACAACTGATGACGCGATCTTCATCGACAACCCCTTGAGTGATGTGAGCTTTCATCCTAACCGGATGGGGAAGTGAGTATGGTTGCCCTCTGTATCTATCAACAGAGAGTGAGACAGAGGGTGGGGCGAGAGACCAGTCTTTTCCCTTCAAATCAAATGAGAGGTGAGTAGTGTGAATGAAGTGTTGCACGCAAGGGATGGGTCTCTCAATGCACAAAGCACAATTTGTTTCTGTGCACGGCACCATAAGGCTCCCTGGCTTTCCTTCTCGCACCGTATGCCGGCACAGGGCGGGATGCACAGTTGCACCATCAAATGCGCACAAGGCATACACCCTTTGCACAAGTGATTGTGAGGATTACATCAATGGGTTTTAGGAAAAGGCTGCCCTTCTGTATCTATCCACAGAGCGTGAGACAGAGGGTGGGTTGAGTGTGACTGGAGTTTCTTCAATCATTTACCGAGAGGTGAGATTGAGGGACGTTACGACACTTGGAGTCAGGTATGTTTCCGTTTCCCTATGCACCCACGGGATGGGTTTTTTACCGTCAACACAAGACACATCACCCTGTTCTGTACACGGCACTGTAAGGCTCCCTTGCCTTCCTCCTTGCACCTATGCCAGACGGGTTGGACGCACTAATGCACCATCAACTGTGCACCCTGGTATACTCCTTCGCACCATTCCCCCCTTGTTGATCCCTCAACCAGTATCCCTCATCATCATCGACGAATTTCCTGTGATTCCTTCCATCAGCTACCTCCCTGGGTGCTGCTGCGTGGTCCGTGCCATGACGAACGTGTGCCGAGAAGATGCCTTGGTCCCTCCAGCGCCGACAACAACACTGGACGTGCCATCGACACTCAACCTTGATTCTTGACGAAATGGGCCAAGTTCTTCTAACCCTACACTTTGGTTTTTTTGTGCCAGTCATGTTTTAAGTGTGAGGAAGTTAGTGGATGGTCTGTGGCGTGGTCCTAGGTCCCTAATGTTCGGTTAACCCTATCCGTTAAGGTCTTAAGTGTGGGGACGTGTCCTTGCGCGTCTACATTGCATATCCTTTACATATGCCTTATCTTGCTCATGCATGTATACCATGACTTGCTTTTACCCTAATGGGGTTCCTTCCCATCCACCCGGTTATGTTCCCCCCACCTTTGGGGCTGTTCCCTTGCAGTTTTCCTTCATTCCCTGATTTTGCGATCCTGTCCTGTGAATGCATCCTACGTTCACCAAAATCCAAATCCAACCTTATAGCCCTGTTCCTCCCATTGAATTGACCATTTTTCCTTTTGACCTACCTTTGTTCCGGTGCACGGTTTTCGAGTTATTAATTTTTGAAGCATTTTGCGCAATTTAGACGGTTTCCCATGTGAACGTGTTTTTCTTGCTTCGGAACCGTGATCTGATGTCATAGCCCTGACCACCACTTTTCCTCTGACATTTTTCCTTTTTATTCCGCATCATTTCGATACATGGTTTGTCCGTTATTAATTTTCCGGGTTTTTAAGACTTTTTCGTGTGTATTTTTGACATTTTTCCATGTGAACCTGCCCTATTTGCATCGGAATTCCAATTTGATTTGACAGCCATGTCCCCTGTGCCTTCCCCTATCTTTTTCCTTTTTCCTCCACCCTTTTTCGACTTCCGAATTTTTACTTATTAAATTTTAAATGACTTTTCGGGAGTATTTTTGGAGTTTTTCACATGTGAACCCCTCCTATTTCCGCCGGAACTGCGGTTTAACGTGATAACCCTGTGCCACTCCTTTTTTTGGACATTTTTCCTTCTTACTGCATGTAATTCCGGTGAATGGTTTGTTCGATATTAATTTCTGATCCCATATTTTGGGTTTTTTCCATGTGAATGCGTCTTACCTTAGTCGGAATTCTGTTTCGATGAGATAGGATTGTCGGGCACATCTTTCTGCACAGTTTTCCTTTTTTTTGCACCTCATTCTGATGCACGGATCTTTCGATATTAATTTTTAAATTGCGTTTTTGGTTCATTTTTTGTGTTTTTTGCACGTGACCGCCCTTTACCCCTCCCGGAACCCCCGTCCCGTATTTTCCTTGTTTTCCCCCTGTCGTCCTGCCCACTTTTTGTTTTTACGCTATTTCGTTTTGACGTCCGGATTGGGAGTTATTAATTTTTCTTTCTTTTTACGTTTTTTCTCACGCCCGTTTTGCGCGTGAACGCGACTTTTTCGATTTTACGAATCTCCACGTGCCTCGGTCATGTCCGCGTAACCCGTACCGTCTTCCCCGTGCCATTTCAATCCCGTCACGGCAAATTTTTTTACCCCGCCCCGCGCACGAGCGCGGGACGGGGGTACGCGCCTTTGTCCCCATCCCATGGCCCCCCCCATGGGCCTCCCATCCCTTACCCCCACCTGCCCATCCCATGGCCCCCCCCATGGGCACCCACCCTTTCCCCCCCACCCCTTCCCCCCCCAACTGCCACCCCTTCCCCACCCGCCCGTGCGTCTCTTTCTCTCTTTCTTTCTTTCTTTCTCTCTCTCCTCCTGCGTTCTGTCTTCCACCCCTCCCCAGCCACTTCCACCTCCCTCTTCCTCCATCGCCCCTCCAGCGGCTCCCTCCTCCCCGGCGCGCCCCTCCAGCGGCTCCCTCCTCCACAGTGTGCCCCGCCCCGACCTCCTTCTCCTCCACCCTTCCTCCCCAGCGCCTTCCAGCGGCTCCCTCCTCCCCAGCGCGCCCCTCCAGCGGCTCCCTCCTCCACAGTGCGCCCCGCCCCGACCTCCTTCTCCTCCACCCTTCCTCCCCAACGCCTTCCACTCCCTCTCCTCCCTCGCCTCCTACCCTGCTCCTCCACCCTCGCCTCCACAGCGCCCGCCCGCAAGTCTCCTCCTTCCTCTCCCTCCCTGCGACTCCCTCTTCCTCCTACACAGCCCCCCCCAGCGCGACTCCCTCTTCCTCCTTCCTCTCCCTCCCTGCGACCACCCTGCTCCTTCCTCTTCCCCCCCGGTGGCGCCTTCCAGACCCGCCCGCCACCCTTTCCGCCCCGCCCGCGGCTTCCTCCTCCACCGTGCGCCCCGGCCGCGGCCTCCTCCTCCACCGTCACCCCTCCCCAGCGACTCCTCCCCCTCTACCACCTCCTCCTTCTCCTTCCCCTCCTCCACCGCCTCCTCCCCCTCTACCACCTCCTCCTTCTCCTTCCCCTCCCCCACCGCCTCCTCCCCCTCTACCACCTCCTCCTTCTCCTTCCCCTCCTCCACCGCCTCCTCCCCCTCTGCCACCACCTCCCACCCTCTCACCTGACCCAGGTTAGCCACTAACCTTAGATTAGTTAACACTATCCTCACTGTGATTAATTACTAACCTAGCTTTAGTTAACTTAACTAGCCTTAGGTTAAAAGTTAACTTAACTAGCCTTAGGTTAAAAGTTAACTTAACTAGCCTTAGGTTAAAAATTAACTTACCTAGACTTAGGTTAAAAACTAACTTAACTAGGGTTAGGTTAACCCTAACCTAACTGTAGTTAGTCAACTAACCTACCTCAGGTTAGTCTTTCCCCCACTAACTAACCCTAGGTTGGGTTAGTCTCTCCTAGGTTAGTTAGAACTTACCTAGACTAACTTAACTAACCTAGACTGACCCCAGACTAACCTAATTGACTTAGTCCACCCTAGACTAACCCAGACTAACCTAATCAACCTTGACTAACCTGACTAGACTTAGGTAGACTAACCTGACTTATCCCACTAACCTGACTTAATTGACTTATGTTTAATTGACTTATGTGATTAATGTGATTTAGGTGACTTAATTAATCACTACATTAATTTTTCCATAAAAAATTTTCAGAAAAATTTCTAAAAATTCCTTTTACCTTTTGTCAATTTTTGGAACTTTGTCTGCTGGAAATTGCCTACCCTATAATTTCTGAAAATTCCACATTTCCTAAATTTACCCCTAAATTGCCAATAAATATAGAAAATTCATTTAAAAAATTATAAAAAAATCCTCAAAAATTCTAAAAAATTCTAAAAAAATTCCCCTCACCTCCCTTGCTCATTTTCCATTTATTTAACCCTAAATAATCACAAGTAAAAATAAAAATAAAAATAAATTTAAAAAAAACCAACACAAACCAAATCAACACATCTGCTAAGGTGTTGTCATTGTTGTTTCATCAGTGCTCTTTACTTTTCCTTTACTGGAACTCTTCCGTGCGCATTCCTGCATTACATACACACCCCTTCCAGGTATTTATTTTCTGTGCTTTATTTATTTTTATTTTTCCCCCTTAATCACAATTAATTGTTAAAATGAACCCTTTAATTCACCCACAGTTTCCACGCGCATTCGCGCTCAACACACATACTTTTTAAATTAAAATCAACCAGCCGTTCACTTAGCACGCGCTACGTGCGCTACAGAGGCACTTTAAATTTTTAATTAAAAAAGAACCAGCCGTCACATGAGCACGCGCTGGCAAAAAAGCGCTCCACATCACCTTAATTTATAATCAATGAATTGCATTTAGAGACCCAGTCGGGAATCGAAGTCCGGGAATCGCATAACTGCACCGCTTAACCTAATAATTGGTAATTAAATTTATAATAAGGAACCGTCGTTTTCTTATTAAGATTTATCACCTAATAAAACTTCACCCATTTTTAATAATTGATTAAAATCAACCCTTCATTAAATTAATTCCCCCCTCACTGCACTTAATTCCTTTTTTAATGAACCGTTTCGTGGGATGGGTATGCGCAGTCATTAGCGTTATCTTCCATGGTCCAGTCTTGGTTCATCACCGATATATTTTTGATATGTGTCGGATATGGTATGGTTTTGGTTTCCTGTCTTAGTTACGGTTACGGGTACGGTATGCAGTTTTTTCTTTTATTGCCTGATACGGGGTTCAGGGTGTTTGTTTGATGCATCGCATGAAGCTTTCAGTCGCATTTGTCTCGAGGTCATGTCAAATTTTTTCTAGGATGTGGTTTGCTTGGGGTTAGTAGGTCGGGTCACGTTTGATTGGTAATTCTCTTATCCTTGATTTTTGTCTGTTGTTTTGCAGGCATTCTCTTTGATTGTCTGTGTTTGTGGTGTGTGTGTAACCATCTGAATGGCGCCTTCTCATGCTCCTCCTCCTATCCAGTACGTCCCACTAGTTAGTAGGGATTACTCTTCCCTACTTACTTTTGAGCCCCTCACGAAGGCGGGACTTGCTGCTTTTGTGGCCACTCCTTTTCCATTACTTCCAGAGGATCCGTCCTTATGTGATGAGTTCCTGGCCTCTTACAGCAAGAAGACAAGCGTAGTCCAAGGCATGTCTATGACATTGACATCTCGAGGCTTAGGGAAGGCTCTGTCTTTACCCTTCAAAGGAGAACCTTTTGTGACCACTCGTCAGCTCTTCTCTAATGAAGAGATTCTCAAGCTGTTGCAGAAGCAGACAAGGGAAGTCCTTGATGTTAAGAAAGTGATAAACTCTTCAGGAGTTTCGTTTTCTATGATTACTGATCCCGTATGGAAGACGACGTGTCAGTTCCTTCAGGACAGGTTCATGCCTGCCAAAACGCCATCCCACTATTTGTCCAAAGAGCTTTACACAGCTTCCAGGATGGTGCTGAAAGGAGTTGTTATTGATTGGAGCACTTACCTCCTTACTAAAATGGATCAGCATTTTGTTAAAGTCACCAGGGGTAATGTTACCAATGTTACATACGGATCATATTTGTCTGCCTTCTTGACCTATTCAGGTTTACAGAAGACTGTACCTCCACCTCCTCCATTAGATCCAGTACCTCCTCCTCCACCTTCAGAAGAGTCAGCACCTATTGACATTGAGGATGATGATTCTCCGCCTCCCCTGGTCATACAGCGCAAACGCTTGAAGAGGGTAGCGGACAAAGCCCCTGCTGTACTTCCCTCAGTGTCTATCCCTGCTACTTCTGGCAGTGAACTCCCTGGGTATCTCACTTGCAATAACCTGTTCCGAGCACATAGAGAAGGATCCTTGGAGATCTCAGTTCCCTCCCTGAACAGTCTCGTCTCAGGAGATGCCATTCCTTTCCTCTGCAAGGATATTCAAAGTTCCATTGAGTTGTCAGTGACAGCCTGTGTTCAACAGCTGTACGCATCTTTCTATGAAGAGATCATGCAGTCCAAAGACCAGTTGCATAAGGCAACATCTGAGTTAGCTTCTGCTAAGGATACCCTAGCAGATCTATTTAAGCAAATGGAACAGCAAACCCAACTGGTTGCCACTCAAAGCGATGAGATTTCTTCATTGAAGACCTAGTTATTCGAGGCTCAGTCACAGGTTACTAGCCTTTCAGCAGAGAAGGAGCGGATGTCCAGGGAAGCGACGGAATTCCAAGCTATTTTAGATGACAAGCTTTCAGCTTTACAGACTGCTAATGACACAGTGGCCAACCAAGCCTCCCAAATCCAGCAGTTGCAAGATCAGCTTGCAAAGTCCCGCTCTGTTCCTCCAAGCCCTCCTGTTCCATTGATTCCTTCTCTTTCATAGCAGGACTTGGCTGCCCTCCAGAGACAGGCTACTTTGTGCCCTCTATTCCAAGACAAAGTGGAACGATTACAGTCCCAAATGGACTTGTTATGGTCTACCTTTGAGCAGTTTCAGGACTTTGTCTTACCAGACCATTCTTTCTTTGTCCACTACCACTTACAGAAGTTGGTCTTCTATATGAAGCTTTCCACGATGGATTTACCTCTTCCAGAGGATGGCTGGAGTGGGGCTTAGTCTGCTGAGTTGTTGACAGAGGTAGTACGGATGGTGTTTGAAGATTCTGTCACGCCAGATACCATGCTGATGTCCTACATGTATCTACGAGGAGACTTGTTAATTCCAGATGAGGTAGATCTGGCATGGTATGTGGGGGATGTGGTCTTACAGGTTGTTCTATATGTCAATCATTTGGAGTTGCACATAGCTGACATGTTTCAAAGTTATTCCTCCAAAGTAGTTGATTGTCAGGATAATTCGTGGCATCCCATGATTGATTCGGTGGTCCTAAATCAAAGACAAAACACAGCTCCTACCTTTGTACAGAGTACTAACCAACTGAGGATGGATCTCTTAACCTATCTTTCCAAACATAATCCATTTGATGCTACCTTCTTTGATGCCTATCATAGACGATCTCTCTTAGGACCTTCTGTTCCTACCCTCCTTTGTTACCAACAAATGGCTCACCGCTATGCTATATATATTTCCCTTTGTCAAACTAATTCCACAGTAATTTTACCACTTCTTTTCCAACCTTCAAATTTCCCTCAAATTCCTATTTTCACATACTGTTCCTTTATTGAGGATCGGGTATTTTCCCCTTCTCCACCCTGTCCTTCACCCCTCATAAATGTACCCTCCACATTTCCTATTTATCAGTTAACACCGTTCCTTAGTGATTCTTTCCAAATTTCTGCCACTCCTTCTTTAACCTTTTCTTCCTTTTATGATTTTTCCTATCCTTCCCTACATCCACTTTCCCTTATTCCATTACCCTCTCCTAACACTTCCATATCTCAACCATCTCAGCTGGTTAGTGACTGTGACGGTTTTGATAATCAGATTTCTAGAAGAAGGGGATGGAGTTCGGATGATTGCCTTACAGGACCACAGATTAATTGGTCAGTAATTCCAGGAGAATGGACAGCTTCCAGTCAAGCTTATCAAAACTATGTTCATTTTGCCCAACAATATTCACAGTCTGCAGATCCCTCAGTGAGATTAACTGCTCACTTTGCTTGGTACCTGGCGTATATGCATAGGCACTCTCATACTGATTCAAAGCCTATTCCAAAGTTGTGCATGAATGTCAATGTTAGCATTGATTCCCATCAGTTGGAGATACTGTATTTTCATGCCCTCTGTTTGCCTAGCAGATACTTGGTCCTGTTGGAAAGGATGTGCTGTCTCCAATTTTTCCAAAATCCTCCTAAAAACTTTGTAGATGAATCCTTATCTATGGATCGATTCCGACAACATCAATCTTTTAAAAGGGATCATCTTCATTGATGCCTTTCCAATGTATAGTGGAAGCTTTTAATGAACAACTCTCTTTTTGAAGAAGTCATTCAGATGGTTGTGTTGTGTATTAGTGTTTGTGTTGTGAGTTCATTTATGTCAAATGAACGTGGTGGTTTCCTATTGGATTTTGTGTATGAGCTATGTTTTGGAGATTTGTAGAGATGGGGTCGTGGTTAGAGAGTTGAAGCTGATGTAGATGAAGAAGAAGCAAACTCTTATATCCTTTACAAATTTGTGATGATTTCTAGTTTGATAAGAGGTGTTAATTTCAAAAGAGTTTTCCTTTCTTTGTATTTTTATATCAGAAACAGGTTATAAGTTGGGGTCGTGGTGGATGGATTCTTTGTGAAAAGATATTGAAGATCAAAGTGAAGCTTTTCAATGAACTTGTATTCCCTTTTTCCTGGGTCGCGAGGACGCTTCCTTATTAAGTGTGGGGATATGTTGAGTATTGAAATGACTTGTTTTTTGGCTGATTTTTGTTGTTTTTGAGAGCTGAATGGTTGATTTTATGGGATGATTGGTTGATTAGGAAGTGGATTGAGAGTGTTTTGGATGATAATGATTGTGTTTTGGAAGATCATGATGTTTGTTGATGGTTCTGTGATATTCTGATAGGTTCTGATAGGTTCTGTATACCTTCTGTTTTGGTCTGTTTTGTTCTGATTATCTTCTGTAAGGAGGGATGGAGTATTGATTGATGAAGAATGAGATATTGAGAAAGCTTATTGAATGTTTTGTGAGAGTTTGGAATGAGTTGAGAATGAGTGATGTGGTTTTGATAACCTTCTGTAACCTTCTGTAGGTCTTCTGTAGAGCTTCTGCTTCTGTTCTGTTTCTGTTCTGTTCTGTTCTGTTTCTGTTCTGGTACTGTTCTGTAGACTGTTCTGTATGCTTCTGTAAGTGTTCTGTGGAATGTATGTATGACTTTGGGGAAAGTTTTCTAGCCTTGGAAAGAGGTGAATACAAGTGCAAAAGAGCTGAAGGAAGTGGAAGAAGTAGCTGCTAAAGACTCAAGAGAAGACTAGAGTGAAGTGACAGTAGTGAGCTGTGAAGAGACACTGTAGTGGCTCTGGTGACTCTTCATATCAGACATACCTCTTGGGAGGGGTATCCACGACCTAAGAGTGATTATTGAGAGTGATTTTTGAGAGATTGTAGTGAGGATATGATGTATTATTGATGGAGTGTGTGAGAGAGAGTCAGAGATAGTCAATTCTACTCAAACAGAGTGATTGTATATGAGAGATTGAGAGAAAAGACTATGAAGATATTGAAGATGAATAATATGTGATGTATTTCCATTCAAAGATGGTGTACTTCTTTGCTTTCTTTGTTCCATTGATGGATTTTATGAAGATGTTGAAGAATATGGTTGATTCTATTAAAAACCGTGGGAGATTTACATGATGCTGCATGAAGATTTGTTGTGCCTAGTGTTCTTTTCTTCATTGTGATCATATGAAACATGATAAACAAGCTTGTTGATGTTACAAGATAGATTTTCTTGCAAGAGAATTCCCTTTTCCTTGGTGTTCCTCTCGGGGCTCTAGTAATGAATGGCTAACCAAGAATTATGGGATAAGAGCATGAATCCTGCACAAAGAAATGAAAATCCTCCTCTACATCACCAATAGAAACCCTGACACTAGGGCAAGCAGCATATAAATCACCTGCAGTATTATTGGCGGCTCTCATACGCCACCCATGCTCTACATCCATAGGCCATCTGTTACTCTCATAAACTCCACGAACTATGAGATTAATCTCTGAACCATGATCAACCAATGCAACATAAGGCACCTGTTTCTCTTCAATCTTTACCATCGTCTCTGTAGTTGCCCTAGCCCAATGACTCCGCGAAAAGTGACTACGCGGTATCATGACAGGCTCATCAATTTCAGCATAATGCATAGGCTGAACCCTCTTCTCTACCTGCGGAAGAACATAAGCATTATCAACCATAACCTCATCATCATCCTCATCCAACTCCCCAATCAAAACTCCCTGTGTATCAGTGGTAGCCAATACATGTCTTTTCCTCTTCAGGACCTCCTGAAACTGATCCTGAAACTCTCTTTTTGAGATGCCCAAAATCTCAGAAATAGTGAAAGTCACCTCACTGCCAAGTATCTTATCAGTAAAGATTTTCTTCATGTCTGTAGATGTCTCAATATCGGACATCAATCTGAATCCTGGCTGCTTTCTCTCTCTAGGCTCTTGCCTCTTTTCTCTCTTTTGAGCATCCTCCATCTGTCGATCTGGCCCTGATCTTGAAGACGGTTCTGCAGTAGGTGGAGTAACAAACTCACCCCCTCTAGTCTTCTTAGCTGCACTTGGATTTTCTTCATCCCTCTTACGTTTCTCCTCAACAAATACATCTGCACCATGAGATTTAGCCAAATAAGCATAAATAGAATACCTGTCAACAGGCAAGTCCCAACCTGTCTCTGATCTGATGCTAGAGCCTGCGCTAGTCAAAACAGTTTGCTGAATTTTTCCCTTGTTTGCAGTCTCCATAGCATAAGTCCATAGTGCGGACTGAGTCTCTGATCCCTTCTCAATCTGTACTCCATATGCGGAAGCATCACCTCTAGCTGTCACATAAGAAGTACGCGCAGCCATGTCCTCCACTAACTTCTTCATTCCACCTTTACCAAAGTTGGTAGCAAGTGGAGCTCCTGTCTCAGTCAACCAAATCTTACCATCTTGCCCCCAATATACCAAATTCTGCCTCCTTGCATCCTGGAAAGAGTCACAATCCCTGCAATGCTGATGCTCCGTACTATCACACCAAATACATCTCCGATCTCTCCTAGGTGCACTAGGAGCACTCCTAGGTGCAGTAGGAGCACTAGAAGAAGTAGTAGGCACAGTTGAAGCAAACTGCTCCTTCAACTTACCCACCAACTCCGCTTTGACTGACTCAAGTGTCAAATCTGTGATGCCTTTGATTATGTCATCAAGAGAGGTAGGCACCGATGGAGCAGATGGTTTTGGAGCAGAAGGTGTAGGCATCGGTCGTGGAACAGGAGGAATAGGTGGAGTGGAAATAGTAGGCACTAGCATATGCCAAGAAACTGGCTAAGGAGGAGAAGAAATAACAGGGATAGAAGTAGGCATAGGAGCAGATGATGGTGTAGGTGTCATGGAACCATTCTGTAGGCGAGTCTTCCATATCCTCCTCTTGGTCAAAGTCGAGACTGCATCCTGAGCATCCTGCCAATCAGTTTTAAGACCCATAGGCTTCGTGCGATCTTCAAGAAGCTCACCCAATTCTTCTTGAAGAGCAGGATCTACAGCTTGCAAGAAAAGCTCAACTTTTTCAACATCCAATGCTCTTTGTTCAATATCATCAAGCTGACTATACCTCTCTTCGAATTCTCGAATCAACTCCGAAGCAGCAAGACCCTTGTTTGGCATGTAGACCCACTCTCGGAATGACCGCCGAGTAGCCATACCAAAGTCCTCAAGGAAGTATTCTTCTTTTAGAGCCTTCTTAAAATCTTGCCAATGTGTATTTTCAATAAAAAGATCAGGCACCTTTGTCCTCAAAGCATGTGTGACAAGACGAAGGAAGTACTTACTCATAAGTCCAGCACGAACTCCAAAAAACCCCATCTTGATCTCATATGTCTTCAAATATGCTGAAACATTACGCCCATCAAATAGCTTCTTCTCACTCTCAACTGCTTCAATAGCCTTAGTCGCGCTGTTTGCATTCTCCTGCTCCGAATAGAGTTGCCTTTGCTGAGACAACTGCTGTTGATGCAATTGTTGTTGCTGCTGCATATACATTTGTGTTTGCTGATTTTGGAGCTGCATATACATGGACATATTCTGCAAAATCTGTTTTAGATCCTCCGTTGAAGTACTTGGCGCAGCAGTCATTGATGGAGCTGAAGTAGACGCAGCTGGAGTTGTAGAAGAAGCTGAAATAGATGCTGAAGTATCTCCCATCCTGGAATTTCTGCGACGCTTTCACGTCGGGTTCACCAAAGATGTCAAAGGATTCTGAAAGCAAAGTCGCGACCACAGAGGACTTTGAATAATTTCAGGATAGAAGGTCAATTTAGCATATCAAAGTCAATTTGAAAGCTCTATTTCTGCATCATTTTTAGTCTCTAAATCTGTAAATAACCAGGGTACATTCATGCACAACATTAGTAATATGAGGAGCTTCTAATGCAAGTTTGTAAGTTTGCATCAATGTATTTCTGCCTTTCAAAACATCAATAGGCTAACTTCATCTTCAAAGGCAAACTGCATAATACGAAGAGAATTTTGTTGAGTAAACTCAACATGATCTTGCAAGTGATCAAATCCAAGCCCTTCAAGTGAGATGACAAAGGCTAAGCTTTCATCTCCTGCTACTCACAGTTCTATTCTAACTGAAGCTCAGCCCATGGGTATGGGCTGCTTCCAGCTACTCTTAGGAAAGAAAAGAACCCAAAGTGATCAATGATTCAAAGAGCTCTAACATGTTCATGTTAATCATAGAGAAATGGGAAAGGAAACAACCTTGCATAAACATGATCCAATGCTAAATTCTGTGGATATACATTTAAGGCCAGACTTCACATCAAAGCTCAGATTCTTGACTATGCATGTACATCGATTCATTAAGATCCCTGATCTGCATACACTGGTCTGCTTGTACAATGAATGAGGGATTTTTAGCGATCTGTGGTTGTGCAGCTGCAAAGAGGATAAAGAGGACGTAAGGGAGATGATGAATAAGTTGATGCTTCCCACCACAAAAGATGAAAGCCTAAAGCATAAGCCTTGCTCCCCTCTATTCAGCGGAGAGTATCATCCTCCACTGTTTGATTTGAACCCACATATAAATGGGAAAAAAGATAAACTGAGAGTAGCTCTTCACAAGATTCTGAATGGGAATTGGTTCAGAGTACTCGAATGCTTCTTCAGGCTTGAGGTATAAAGCTATCGAAGTTCCTCGTCTCTCAACTGTGATCTATGGTGCTGCTGGTGTAAAATCTCAATAAAATCAATAGAAACACAATGATCTGCTGCTTCCAGTAACGTAATTCTCAAACTCCCCAATATTAACAGCAAATTGAGGCAAGGAATCCATATCACTTAAACTGTTCTCCACAGAGCTTTGATCAGGTTGCTGGTGTCGCTGACTCAGATCGGATGGGATCCGAGCCTTCCAGAGTTAGGGAAATATATCGCCTTCTCTTCCATTCTGGTGGACTCCTTCCACCCCAACGACGTACAGGCCTCCTCAAAACAGAAAAGAACCTCCTCTTGACCCACTTTTGTGAAATTGAACTTTTTGGAATCAAATTGTTGAAGGACCTGATCTACACGGAACTCTGTTGGCCATTTCTTAAGATGTCTCCCCTCATTCAGCTGTGCGATAAACCCAAATTCACCTGGAAGTACCTTAGTCTCACATGCTGTGACATCATAACGGAAAAGGCCACGAGTTGATCATTCCTCCCACTGAGCAAGAATGAGCGAGTCCAGGAAGGCAACCCCCTCGTCATCAGAGCTATCGCTGCCATCCTGGTTTTTGCACCAGTGCGTCTTATCAAACATGTACACTGGTAATTTTTCCCCAGGAATGCAACAAGCACTCCCTTCCCTCTAATGCTCTGTTCCTCCCTCAATCCTCTATCTTGCCCCAAATTGCAGAGCTCCTCCTTATTCCGTTTTCAGAGCACTCCTCTGTTTTTCCTCTAAAAAACAGCTCCCTTCCTCCTCGTCACTAATGCCGTCCTATTGCAGACCTTTTCGATGGTCACCCTTCCTCTCCAGCTATTTTCCTCCTTGATTCCTCTGCGTTCCTTTCCTCTTTCCCCAATTCAATCTCTCATCTTTTTCGAATCTGCTTTTTCCCTCCCAAATTTAGCCTTTTGCTTTTCTTCCTTTTTTAGACCCTGTTCCTCCTCCGAAATATAGGTTGAAGGATAAAAGAAAGCAAGCACTGTCATATGAGCACGGTCCAAACCAATCTTTTTGGATTGTCATTACATCACAAGATGGTGACCAAAGTGCCAGTCATTAATCAAATCATTATCCTTTGCATCAAAGCAATTTCTTAGTCACAACAGCATATACCAATGAACTTTGACAAGAAGCAGCAGAACCACGATATGACCAATTGGGTCACAAGTGAGGTTTTCTTCTATATCTTCCTCGGAATACCAGCTAGCCCATTGGAAATGGTGGAGTCTGGCTCAAATACAGTCCAACCAAACAGCACAAGCTTGCATAGTTCCCTCTTCATCCAATTAGGGGCGCACCATGACAAGTAGGGAGGAACAGATACAGGGATGATGTCCCAACTTCATTAAGTTTACCTACATGTATGGCATTTAAAAACCAAACTGACTTCGTTCCGTTGTTCTGAAAGTCTGTCAAATACTTGATAAGCCTCATCCATTTGTAGTTATTGGAAACATCCTCACAAAGCCCATAATCGGCATATCTTGAAATAAGTGTAGCCCATGAGATTGCATCTCGAGTTACCAGTCTACCAAAATTCCTTATTCTTCTCCGTCTTTGGCATAGAATGAAAGAGCAAACATAACAACTAAGTATGTACAAAGTATCAAATCACACACATGACTTTTGGGTGGTTTACACACCTCGAATGCGCAGCAATACGACAACGCCGCATAATACCTGTGCAAGGTTATCTCCCGCATTGTAATTACTGGCAGCTTAATCTGTACCCCGCACACGCAAAGATGAGGCCTTCGCATTGTGAAATCAAGCCGGGGGTTCAAGACTGCATAATCGTGGCGAAACACCCTTTTAGTATCAAGATTGTGGGAGAGAAGGAAGGAGTCTCACTTGTAGCTTTCTCAGTTACACAATGGGGGAATACACACAAAGATGAAGGTTGAAAACAATTTTCCTCTTCTTAGTTGTGTAAGCCAAAAGAACTCTAGTACAGAGAAATAGAAGAACCCTATATATGGGTCTCAAACCAAACTCAACTAACTAAGGTGGCATACTAACTGAGCCACGAACTAGAGTAGATAAGGATAGTTGTCATCTAGCTATTATTCATGGGCAGTGTACCAACCGCCCATGAATAATAGCACAACGGTCATTCTGGCATATCACGAGTGGAGCTCGATATCTCAACACTCCCCCTCGAGCTCAATCCCAATTCCTGCACACTAAGAAGGTCTCTGAATTTGTGCAGCTTCTCTGTGCCCAATGCCTTCGTGAATATGTTAGCTACCTAATTCTCTATACTGACATAAACTGATCCTCTGTGTTGACATAAACTAGATCAATAAGACCTAGTAAAACCCTCTCCCACACACAGTGATATGCACCTCAATATGCTTTGTTCTAGCATGATAGACTGGGTTATTTGCCAAGTGTATACTGCTCATGTTGTCACAATAAATGACAACAACTGGCCCATTTGTAGGCTGATGCATATCATAAAGTAGCTTATGCAACCAAGCTATCTCACATGCAACCATTGTTGCACCCCTGTACTTAGCCTGTGTGCTCGACAAGGCAACTGTAGGCTGTTTCTTGCTGCTCCAAGTTACTGCAGCACTCCCAAAAGAGAACACATATCCACTGGTAGATCGTCTATCAGAAATACTACAAGCCCAATCAGCATCAGTGTATCCATGCAACTGTATCTGAACCCCAGTCTCATAAAATAGTCCATACTGCAATGTGGACTTCACATACCTAAGTATGCATCTAGCCACATCCAAATGTGGTTTCTTTGGAGCCTACATAAATTGACTTACCAATCCAACAGCATAGCTCAAATCTAGCCTGGTAATAGTCATATAGATCAAACTTCCTACTATGTGTCTGTACATAGTAGGGCCTTCTAGAAGCTCACCTGCATTTGCGCTCAGCTTCACATTCTGCTCCAAAGGAACTCAAATAGGCTTACAGCCTGTCATCCCATATTTGGACAGCATGTCCAATCCATACTGCCTCTACAAGAGCCGTATCCCACTTGGTGATCTAATCACCTTAATGCCCAAGAAATAACAGAGCTCTCCCAAATCCTTCATCTCAAACTTCTGCTTCAATAACATTTTCACATGAAGGATATCTTCATCACTATCACCTATCATAATCAAATCATCAACATAAATGACAAGTAACATAATATCTTTCTCTATTTTTCTCACATAAAGTGAAAAATCTGCCTTGGAAATCTGAAAGCCAATAGTGACAAGATACTGTCCTATCTTGTCACACCATGCTCTAGGTGCTTGCTTCAAGCCATACAAGGTTTTCTTCAACCTGCAAACAAACTCAGGATGAACAACATGCACATAACCTAGCGGCTGCTCCATATAGACCTCTTCTTGCAAATCACCATGCAAGAAGGTATTCTTTACATCCATCTGATGTAAAGACCATCCCTTTGATGCAGCCATAGCAATGACTGCTCTTACGGTTGCCATCCTTGCAACCAGATTGAATGTTCCTTCATAATCAATGCCATATGTTTGTGCATACCCCTTGACTACTAATCTTGCCTTCTATCTATTCATAGAACCATTTGCATTGTGTTTCACCTTATAAACCCACTTATAACCAATTGCATTCTTATCTTAGGCAAAGATACCAATTCCCATGTAGCATTTGCTTCCAAGGCATCCATTTCTTCATCCATGGCTTTCTCTTAATTTTCTTTTCCCATGGCTTGGTCAAAAGAAGTGGGTTTTGGTTCCTGTATCATTTTGACCATGTAAGCATAGTGAATGGCTGTAAATTCATCATATTTCAGCCTATCCACATGATACCTAGCTCTGGTAGACCTGCGCAAAGTAGGTTCACTCCCAGGTGCTCTCAAAACATCCATGGTCTTCCTTATTCCAGGTGTAACAATAGAAGGAATACCCAACTCATCATCAATGCTCTGTTCTGAGCCATTGGATTCACCATCCACATAAGAGTGGCCTGCATTCACATCAAACATGGGCTGATCTACCTTCTCTTTTCCTTTTCGTGAAACCTGCATACCACTATCTGCATTGTTTTGAGGAGATTCTCCTAATCTCAATGTGCCTGTCCATGGTGAAGAATGTGAACCACTGCTAGAGGACGCTCCAGGTCCACTAATATTTTGTGATTGCTGCTGTAAATTCTATGCAGCATTAACATTTTGTGCATCTACATCATCAATCACATTTACTAGTTTATACCAGCTACTCATCTCATAAAAAACAACATCTCTGCTCACTGTAAACTTATGTGTAGAAGGGTTATAGCATCTATACCCTTTCTGCTCTGCAGAGAGTAACCAATAAAGATGCACTTCTTAGCTTTTGGATCCAACTTGGATCTCAACTCATCTGGCACATGAACATAGGCAATGCAACCAAAAATCTTCAAATGAGAAATATCTAGTTTCCTACCAGTATAACTCTCCTCTGGAGTCATCCCATGTATTGCTGCAATGGGAGTCCTGTTCATTATGTAGACTGTTGTAGCAACTGCTTCAGCCCAGTAAAAATCTGGCAAGTCTTTTTTGTTGAGCATGGCACGAGATACCTCTCCAATATGCTTGCTTTTCCTTTCTGCAATTCCATTTTGTTGTGGGGTATGACTACATGAATATTGCTGCTTTATGCCATGCTCCTGCAGGAACCTTACAAACTCATTTGAGAGGTACTCTCCCCCTCCATCTGACCTTAGGCATTTTATTTGCAGGCCTGTTTCTTTTTCAACCATAGCTTTAAGAGTTTTGAAATGCCCAAATAGTTCACTCTTCTTTTTCATAAAATACACCCAAACTTTTCTGCTATAGTCATCAATAAAAGTGACAAAATAATGACAACCTCCAATAGATGCAGCTTTAGTAGTCCACACATCAGAATGGATTAATTCCAATGGCTTCTTACTCTCTTGAACATGTCTAGGAAATGGTTTCCTTGCCTGTTTTCCAAATTGACAGACTTCACATACCTTATGCATTTCTGCAACCTTGAATTTAGGAAATCCTGCAACAATATTTTGGGCTTGCATTGATTTAAGTCGCTGTACATTAATATGACCAATGCATTTATGCCAGACATCAATATCTGCAACTACACCGGTCCCATGTGCAAACATTGCTGCACTCAATTCAGGCATGTCTGCATCCAACGTAAACATTCTACCCTTCTTCTTTCCTTTTGCTATCAAGTGACCTTTATTTTTCATATCCTCAACAAAGCATCCATGAGAATTAAATCTGACCTGCAAGCCCTGCTCAACCATTTGACCAACAAAAACCAGGTTCTTGGTAATATTCAGGACATGAAATACATGGTATTTCTTTTTCCCATCCTACATAGACAAAGGAAATTTTCCAATCTGCACAATAGGATGTGCAGTATCATCACCAGTCTCCACAAATCCTGGTGTTTTCATTTTTCTTGCATCCTGCATCCATTCTACATGACTTGTCATGTGGTTTGATGCACCTGAGTCAACATACCACACATCGTTGCTTTCTTTTGCACTTGTCACAGAATTGGTCATGTGATGTACCATAAACAAATGCTCATTTCTGTCATCACCCTCTCTACTAGAAGATGCATAATTCCCTTGTTGCAATTTTCCATTCATGATGTCATTCTGCTTTTTATAGCAGTCTTTAGCCATATGACCCATTTTATCACAGTAGTAGCATTCAACATTGCTGTTTTCATTTTGGCCTCTTTGCCATCCACCACGACCTCTTTGGCTCCCTCTATCTCTAGAGTTTCCACATCCTCTTCCATAGGACTGGTTTTCTTGAGTTTACTCAATAAATTAGATTTCTACCACGGCCTCCAGATCGGCCTCCTCTACCTCTGCCTCTACCTCTTCCAGCATTTGAGTAGAAGATAGCTTCTTTTGAAGTTCCTCCTGAAGAAGATGCACCACCATTTCTCTGCTCCTCAGAAATTAGAAGAGCAATCAACTCCTCAAAATCAGAAAATCTTTCAGGACGGAAATCGATGTTTGAAACTGTGCATATCCTTTCCTAGACCATTCAAGGTCACAGAAACTAAATCATCATCTTCCATTGGCGACCCAATGGAAGCAAGTGCATCTGCAATCTTCTTCACCTTCATGTGGTAGTCATTGATGCTCATAATTTCTCTTTACACATTGTGCAACTGTTGCTCGAGCTGCATTTTCTTGGCTTGCGTATTTGTGCTATACATTTTTTATAAAGTATTACATGCCTCCTTTGGCGTACTTGCATCTTGAATTTACACAATCATAGAGTCTGAAATACTGATAAACAGCCAGTACATAACTTTTTTGGCTCTCTCATGCCATCCTTTAAATGCTTGCATTTGTTGTTAATTGGGAACATCAGGAAGAACTAGTTCTTCTTCGTTTCCTGCAACGAATTCCCAATATCCTTTTCGCATAAGGAAATTCGTCATTCTAAACTTCCATGCTTGGAAGTTGTTCTTGTCAAGCTTTTCAGTGACAATCTTTGAAAGAGAATCAGACGCCATTACAGAACACTGCAAAAAATTCTGTCACTGCAAAAAACACAGCTTCAACCTCACAAGGGCAAATCTGCAAAACTAACGAAAGTGGTATTTGACCACACAATCACTTCCTAGTGACGATTTTGCATCAACACGCAACAAGGATGATTTTGTAACTCCCAATGTCTCTGCACATAGGCATACGATGCAATTTCTACGGTAACTTTTCACCGACCTGTAGAACAGTGGTCGCACAGTAAAAAACAGGGCCTTTTTCTGAGTGCATGCAGAAGACTTTCACCTCCAAAACAGGCCCCGAAATGGCCTCAAATCAAAAAAATAGGAACAGGTGGACACGTTACAGTTGGTATCAAAGCCAACCAACGAAGGATCTGTCTTTATAAGAAAACTTAATAAGAAGAAGTAAAGCAAATGTTGCTGTTAAGAACATTTCCTTACTTATCGATGCTATCTTGCAAAGTCATGAAGCATGGAACAGGTTCATGGTGTTCTAGGTCATGTTTATGACTCCAATGCATGCCTCGGATTATCGACAAAGGATCGATATGATGAACATCCTAGAGCACATTTACAATCCGTTGCCTCTGTACATGGAAGGAGATGGACGTTTGATTCACGAATCTATTACATAGCTGCCCACCGGTTTGCGTACCTTTGAACCAACCTAAAGAGAATCAAGTGGTTGGAGGACCTGAAGATCGTGAAGCTGTTCATCTTTGTTGAGGCTCATGTAAACACAACTTTACATGTCGAAGGTTGGAAGGTCAAGCTGAACACATATGTGTATGAGGAAGTGACCCACATAATCCCCGCCGACAGGATCAAGGTGTTGGGACGTTACGAGAAGAATGGGTACCAAAGGAAAGGATACCCTAATCTTCCAATGACTTATCAATTCCTAAAGATCCATGAACCAAATCCATAGTACTACTCAGTTCCCGTAGGTGAATGTAACACAACATTATTCTCCCCAAATTAATGTATCAGCTTGCTCTACCCTCTCAATAAATATTGTTGTAACATTCCTGATTTCTAAGCACGCGTTCTTCGCATGAACCTCCTCTTAATAGAAGGTCATGAGGAAAAGTAATTGAATAATTGCAAATTTTTAAAAATTAATTATCCCTCTCTCCTCCGGCTAACTGTCGTGCTGGAGGAGAAGAGAATAGCAAGGGCCATCAAGCTCCTTGGTGGAGCTCGCAAGCGGGTGGAGGCCATGCCAATGGTCGCGTGGAGGGAGGTACCTCTCCCTCACGGCTATAAAACCAGGGCCTCTAGTAGTCGGGGGGAGGATAGAGAAGGCCATCATTGCAGACAGTGCCATTGAGAGAGGGAAAGGACTTCGATTGTTGTCGTAGAGCTAGAGGAGAAAAGGTTGTGAGAAAGGACGATTCAAACAGAGAGGAGGATGTAGTAAACATCCTTGCTACCGTTGAAGGAGGGCCATGTGATTGTTGTCGCCGTCAGAACCGTCAGCTGCCATTGCCACCATCGAACTCATCTGTCGTCTCCATCCTCTTTCCCCACATGGCTCCTAACCACAAAAACTTCAAGATTTTTTCTCGGCCATGTAGTCATTTGAGAGTGTCCTAGTGTGCCGAGCAAGTGGACATGTCTTTATAGATCTGTTGATAGATCTATCTAGTGATGCCATGTCAATAGCTAGGTGGTACAGGTGCCACATCAGTGGTGGCCAACCACATCAGTAGGTTGACTACAAAGATTGCCATGTGGCAGAGGAGAAATCCATGTATATATCTACATTCCTTTGTATTCAACATTCTTCGTACAACAGATCTTGTTCTACAATCTCTTTCTCTCTCTCTCTCTCATCTCTCTATGTTCATCCTGCTCTCTCAATCTCATGCCATATGCTTCCACATCGTTGCACTCTAACAGAAGTATTAGAAGATATGGTTCAAAAGGAGTAGCCTAGTGTAGAGGAATTAAATTAGATTCTAGTTCCTAAGAAAATTTTGGCACACAAGGATAGGAAAGTGTGTTGAGATATCGAGCTCCACTCGTGATATGCCAGGGTGACCGTCGTGCATTTATGTCACCGACTTGTCAGTTGTTTGCAGATGCGGTTGGTACACCACCCATGAATAATAGCTCGATGATAGCTATCCTTATCTACTCTAGTTCGTGGCTCAGTTAGTATGCCACCTTAGTTAGTTGAGTTTGGTCTGAGACCCATATATAGGGTTCTTCTATTTCCTTGTACTTGAGTTCTTTTGGCTTACACAACTAAGAAGAGGAAAACTTTTTTCAGCCTCCACATTTGTGTGTATTCCCCCATTGTGCAAGCAAGAAAGCTACAAATGAGACTCCTTCCTTCTCTCCCACAATCTTGACATGGTATCAGAGCCTTGTTCGTGGTAAGGAGCTCAAGAAAGCAAGCGAAGCTCGCAGTGTTTTGGTAAGAGGAGCAGTGTTGCTTTCATTTTCTATTTTGGGAGCAGATCTCTGTAGGTAGCACAGCCGGAAATTGCAAGAGTGCATTGTCTCAGGTTGAGATGCCCTTCGCAGTGAAGCAAGAGGGCAGTATATGCTGCGGGAGAAGGCTTTAGCCCTTGGTGACCCTGTTTTTTTTATTTGAGGCCATTTCGGGGCCTGTTTTGGAGGTGGAAGTTTTCTGCACGCACTCAGGAAAAGGCCCAGTTTTATGCTATGCAGCCACACTGTTCTACAGGTCGGTGAAAAGTTACTGTAGAAATTGCATCGTATGCCTGTGCGCAGAGACATTGGGAGTTACAGAATCATCCTTGTTGCCTGTTGATGCAAAATCGTCACTAGGAAGTGACTGTGTGGTCAAATACCACTTTCATCAGTTTTGTAGATTTGCCCTTGTGAGGCTGAAGCTGTGTTCATTGCAGTGACAGAATTTTTTGCAGTGTTCTGTAATGGCATCTGATCCTCTCTCATAGATTCTTACTGAAAAGCTTGACAAGAACAACTTCCAAGCATGGAAGTTTAGAATGACGAATTTGCTTATGGGAAAAGGATATTGGGAATTTGTTGCAGGAAATGAAGAAGAACCAGTTCTTCCTGATGTTCCCAATCAATAGCAAATGCAGGCATTTAAAGCATGGCATGAGAGAGCCAGGAAAGTTATGTACTGGCTTTCTATCAGCATTTCAGACTCTATGATTGTGCATATTCAGGATGCAAGTACGCCAAAGGAGGCATGGGATACTCTGTCAAAAATGTATAGCACAAATACACAAGCCAGGAAAATGCAGCTCAAGCAAGAGTTGCACAATGTACAAAGAGAAAATATGAGTATCAATGACTACCACATGAAGGTGAAGAAGATTGCAGATGCACTTACTTCCATTGGGTCGCCAGTGGAAGATGATGATTTAGTTTGTGTGACCTTGAATGGTCTAGGAAAGGATTATGCACAGTTCCGAACATCCATTTCCTTCCGTGAAAGATTTCCTGATTTTGAGGAGTTGATTGCTCTTCTAATTTTTGAGGAGCAGAGAAATGGTGGTGCATCTTCTTCAGGAGGAACTTCAAAAGAAGATGTCTTCTACTCAAATGCTGGAAGAGGTAGAGGCAGAGGTAGAGGAGGCCGATCTGGAGGCCGTGGTAGAAATCAGAATATGCAGCAAACTCAAGAAAATCAGTCCTATGGAGGAGGACGTGGTAACTCTAGAGGCAGGGGGAGCCAAAGAGGTTGTGGTGGATGGCAAAGAGGCCAAAATGCAAACAGTAATGTTGAATGCTACTACTGTGGTAAAATGGGTCATATGGCTAAAGACTGCTATAAAAAGCAGAATGACATAATGAATGGAAAACTGCAACAAGGGAATTATGCATTTTCTAGTAGACAGGGTGATGACAGAAATGAGCATTTGTTTATGGTGCAGCACATGAACAATTATGTGACAAGTGTAGAAGAAAGCAATGATGTATGGTATGTTGACTCAGGTGCATCAAACCACATGACAGGTCATGCAGAATGGATGGAGGATGCAAGGAAAATGGAAAAACCAGGATTTCTGGAGACTGGTGATGATACTGCACATCCTATTGTGCAGATTGGAAAAATTCCTTTGTCTATGCAGGATGGGAAAAAGAAATACCTGTCTGATGTATTTCATGTCCCGAATATCACCAAGAATCTGGTTTCTGTTGGTCAAATGGTTGAATAGGGCTTGCAGGTCAAATTTAATCCTCATGGATGCTTTGTTGAGGATATGAAAAATAAAGGTCGCTTGATAGCAAAAGGAAAGAAGAAGGGCAGAATGTTTACGTTGGATGCAGACATGTCTGAATTGAGTGCAGCAATGTTTGCGCATGGGACCAGTGTAGTTGCAGATATTGATATCTGGCATAAACGCATTGGTCATGTTAATGTACAGCGACTTAAATCAATGCAGGCCCAAAATATTATTGCAGGATTGCCTAAATTCAAGGTTGCAGAAATGCATAAGGTATGTGAAGCCTGCCAATTTGGAAAACAGGCAAGGAAACCATTTCCTAGACATGTTCAAGAGAGTGAGAAGCCATTGGAATTAATCCACTCTGATGTGTGGACTACTAAAGCTGCATCTCTTGGAGGCTCTGTCATTATTTTGTCACTTTTATTGATGACTATAGTAGAAAAGTTTGGGTGTATTTTATGAAAAAGAAAAGATAAGTTTTTGGGCATTTCAAAACTCTTAAAGCTATGGTTGAAAAAGAAACAGGCCTGCAAATAAAATGCCTAAGGTCATATGGAGGGGGAGAGTACCTCTCAAATGAGTTTGCAAGGTTCTTGCAGGAGCATGGCATAAAGCAGCAATATTCATGTAGTCATACCCCACAACAAAATGGAATTGCAGAAAGGAAAAACATTCATATTGGAGAGGTATCTCGTGCCATGCTCAACGAAAAAGACTTGCCATATTTTTACTGGGCTGAAGCAGTTGCTACAATAGTCTATATAATGAACATGACTCCCACTGCAGCAATACATGGGATGACTCCAGAGGAGAGGTATACTAGTAGAAAACCAGATATTTCTCATTTGAAAATTTTTGGTTGCATTGCCTATGTACATGTGCCAGATGAGTTAAGATCCAAGTTGGATCCAAAAGCTGAGAAGTGCATCTTTATTGGTTACTCTCAGCAAAAAGGGTATAGATGCTATAACCCTTCTACTCGTAAGTTTACAGTGAGCAGAGATGTTGTTTTTTATGAGATGAGTAGCTGGTATAAACCAGTAAATGTGATTGATGATATAGATGTACAAAATGGTAATGCTGCACAGAATTCATAGTAGCAGTCACAAAATATTAGTGGACCTGGAGCGTCCTCTAGCAGTGGTTCACATTCTTCGCCATGGACAGGCAGATTGAGATCAGGAGAATCTTCTCAAAGCAATGCAGATAGTGGTATGCAGGTATCACGAAAAGGAAAAGAGAAGGTTGATCAACCCATGTTTGATGTGAGTGCAGGTCACTCTTATGTGGATGGTGAATCGAGTGGCTCAGAACAGAGCATTGATGATGAGTTGGGTATTCCTTCTATTGTTACACCTGGAGTAAGGAAGACCAGGGATGTTTTGAGAGCACCTGGGAGTGAACCTACTTTGCGTAGGTCTACCAGAGCTAGGTATCCTGTGGATAGGCTGAAATATGATGGATTTACAGCCATTCACTATGCATATATGGTCAAAGTGATACAGGAACCAGAACCCACTTCTTTTGAGCAAGCCATGGGAAAAGAAAAATGGGAGAAAGCCATGGATGAAGAAATGGATGCCTTGGAAGAAAATGCTACATGGAAATTGGTACCTTTGCCTAAAGATAAGAATGCAATTGGCTGTAAGTGGGTTTATAAGGTGAAGCACAATGCAGATGGTTCTGTGAACAGATATAAGGCAAGATTAGTAGTCAAGGGGTATGTACAAACATATGGCATTGACTATGAAGAAACATTCAGTCCAGTTGCAAGGATGGCAACCGTAAGAGCAGTCATTGCTATGGTTGCATCAAAGGGATGGTCTTTACATCAGATGGATGTAAAGAATGCCTTCTTGCATGGTGATTTGTAAGAAGAGGTCTATATGGAGCAGCCACCAGGTTATGTGCATGTTGTTCATCCTGAGTTTGTTTGCAGGTTGAAGAAAGCCTTGTATGGCTTGAAGCAAGCACCTAGAGCATGGTCTGACAAGATAGGACAGTATCTTGTCACTATTGGCTTTCAGATTTCCAAGGCAGATTTCTCACTTTATGTGAGAAAAACAGAGAAATGTATTATGCTACTTGTCATTTATGTTGATGATTTGATTATGACATGTGACAGTGATGAAGATATCCTTCATGTGAAAATGCTATTGAAGCAGAAGTTTGAGATGAAGGATTTGGGAGAGCTGCGTTATTTCTTGGGCATTGAGGTGATTAGATCACCAAGTGGGATACAGCTCTTGCAGAGGCAGTATGGATTGGACATGCTGTCCAAATATGGGATGACAGGCTATAAGCCTATTTCAGTTCCTTTGGAGCAGAATGTGAAGCTGAGCACAGATGCAGGTGAGCTTCTGGAAGACCCTACTATGTACAGATGCATAGTAGGAAGCTTGATTTATATGACTATTACCAAGCTAGATTTGAGCTATGCTGTTGGATTGGTAAGTCACTTTATGCAGGCTCCAAGGAAACCGCATTTGGATGAGGCTAGACGCGTACTCAGGTATGTGAAGTCCACATTGCAGTATGGACTATTTTATGAGACTGGGGTTCAGATACAGTTGCATGGATACATTGATGGTGATTGGGCTGGTAGCATTTCTAATAGACGATCTACCAGTGGATATGTGTTCTCTTTTGGGAGTGCTGCAGTCACTTGGAGCAGCAAGAAACAGCCTACAGTTGCCTTGTCCAGCACAGAGGCTGAGTACAGGGGTGCAGCAATGGCTGCATGTGAGGTAGCTTGGTTGCATAATATACTTTATGATATGCATCAGCCTACAGATGGGCCAATTGTCATTTATTGTGACAACATGAGTAGTATACACTTGGCAAATAACCCAGTCTATCATGCTAGAACAAAGCACATTGAGGTGCATTATCACTATGTGCGGGAGAGGGTTTTACTAGGTCTTATTGATCTAGTTTATGTCAGCACAGAGGATCAGGTAGCTGACATATTTACGAAGGCATTGGGTGCAGAGAAGCTGCGCAAGTTCAGAGACTTGCTTGGTGTGCAGGAATTGGGATTGAGCTTGAGGGGGAGTGTTGAGATATCGAGCTCCACTCATGATATGCCAAAGTGACCGTTGTGCATTTATGTCACCGACTTGTCAATTGTGCAGATGCGGTTGGTACACCACCCATGAATAATAGCTAGATGACAGCTATCCTTATCTACTCTAGTTCGTGGCTCAGTTAGTATGCCACCTTAGTTAGTTGAGTTTGGTTTGAGACCCATATATAGGGTTCTTCTATTTCTTTGTACTTGACTCCTTTTTGGCTTACACAACTAAGAAGAGGAAAACTGTTTTCGGCCTCCACCTTTGTGTGTATTCCCCCATTGTGCAAGCAAGAAAGCTACAAGTGAGACTCCTTCCTTCTCTCCCACAATCTTGACACCTCCTCTTATAGGTGGTTGAGACAACCTGCCCTCCCCAGGCTGCATGGGCTGCAGTGTCCTCCCAAGTAACTCAATCGCAGTGTCCAATGCTCCATCATAAAACTCCTCATAATCCGCCATGGCCACATGCATATCATCACATGATAGACTAGCTCATAGCATGGTCTTTATGGTCACCGGCCTCGCTCTACGGCCACGGTCACTCATAGTGCCTACATATTAAAACAACCATTAATAAAAAATAGAATACATTGCTCTCTTCCATTAAAATTGGTAAAATACTATGCGATAACATGATGTATACTATATGGCAACACTTGTATTGAGTGCTTATTTCTCATCTGATATGCTTATGTGATACTGATTTGTTGCTAACATATTGATAAGTGTTTGATCCTTGCTAGGAGTTGCTTTCTAAGCTATGTTGCTCACTTATTTATCCATGCAAGTATATGGCTATGGCTACTTGATACTTCTCGGGCACTTTGGATGCTACATTGGTATTTAATGTATAAAGCACTTAATTTTTTTTAATTGTATACAGTTTGGAGAGCAAAGGTTGCTCTTGATATGACGCTCGTACTCAAAATATTTATGTCAATGGAGATATTTTTGCTGAAAATGCTACTTGTTCTCAGGATCAAATTGAGATGCAAGCCACCTATGAGTCTAGTGTGGTCTTTGAGGGTCTTTTGGCGCTTGTATTGGGATCTAAGCTTGCACTAAATGTAGAAATAGACCCATCTACCACCCCAGATTAGCCCTTGATTGATCATGTTTTACCCCTAGCAGTGGATTAAGTAGTTGAGCAAGAATAGGATAGTATAAATGCATCAAAATAGTCATGAGATGGTTACTAACTAGCAAGAAGGCCACTAGCATGAAATGAGTTCTTAAACTCAAGCGCAAGGCTAGTGGTTCAATTGATAGGTACTATTCACTTGATCTTGAAAACTCTACCTTCGTGATATTGAAAACTATACCTTTCTCATCACTATGCTTGCAAAAGAGACTAACTTGATATATTGAGAAACCTTTCATTTTTGTATTAAAATGGCTCCAATAGCATTTGTCCCCGCCATTGCAAGATTCACATAAAAGAATTTCTTCCAATTTGGAGTTTGAAAATTATCCAAGTTTCCCAATACCTCTTTCACCTAGGGAAACACCTCACACTCCATCCACACAAACACCGAGGTTTGAAATCAATTTCAGATGTTAATGCCTCTAACTCATCCATTTCATATAAAATAAAATTTTAGCTTTCATTTTCTTCCTCCTCTTCCCTTTCATCCTCCATTGGTTTATGTACATCTAGCAAAGCAAACAAAAAATAGATGAGAGTAACGAAGGTAATAGTGTGAAGGACATCAAAGAGTAAAACTTGATGGGGTGATTGGTCTGATTGAGAGTAGTTTCTACGCTTTTGCTATGGGTGAAATTGAAAATATCATGAAGAAAGAACTAAAATACCAAGAAGAGCAAAGAGAAGAGCAAAATGAGCCAAGACTAATGGTTAGTGTACTTAGGTATTAGAAATTATCTCCCAAAGTGACAAAGGGCTTGGGGGGGAGGTCATGGTGTAAGAAGGGGGACTAGGTTGGATGGGGTACTAAGGCACCATGTTGCACATAGGAGGGATACATGTCTCAAGAGTAGTGTAACATATTGGCCATGGTATACATCAACTATGGAGCACATGCTGTGTTAGAATTTTGGGTGAATATAGAAAAACTTCACCTCCTTCACCTATCCTTCAAGGTTAGGATTGCAAACACATTTGTCTAATGCATTTCTGGTGGGCACATTTCCAGCATCTATAAATGAGCTTGGATTTTAAAAAAAAAAGAAATCTCATCTCCTTAACTTGTCCTTTGAGATTGGAATTGCAATAAATATATTTCTCTAATACATTTTTGGTGGGCATATTTTGTGCTTGCAACAATGGCTTAAATGGACTGGCTTGAGCTAGCGATTGCTTTGAGCATTGCTGATGGTATTGTATATGTTGAGAAGGGGGTATTTTTCTTGAGCTAGTGATTGCTTTGAGCATTGCTGGTGGTATTGTATACGTTGAGAAGGGGGTAGTTTTCTTGAGGAAATAAGTGGCAATGGTTGTCCCAAAGGGAGGTGGGTATAGTGATCATTTCAACTACCTTGAGTATTAATGTGGCACTGTCTCAAGTGTCAATGGAGGAACTACTTCAAGAGGTGATGTGGCATTATCTTGAATTGGGTTACAAGTGATTACGTTGGTGCAAGAGAGATGTAGTGTGCCTTGAGGGGGATCACTATAGAAGTGCCTCAAGTACAAGTGGCCATGACCACGTTGAGTGGATGGGAACCTTGAGTATTAATGTGGCACTGTCTCAAGTGTCAATGGAGGAATTGCTTCAAGAGGTGATGTGGCATTATCTTGAATTGGGTTACAAGTTATTACCTTGGTGTGTGAGAGATGTAGTGTGCCTTGAGGGGGATCACTATAGAAGTGCCTCAAGTACAAGTGGCCATGACCACGCTGAGTGGATGGGAACCATCTCAAGTGTTTGGGGTGAGATCACCTCAAGAAGGGCTGGTGGTGATGGCCAATTGAGGCTGCCTCAAGTTAGGAAAATGTTTGCCTCAAGTGCAAAACATCGAGAGGAGAGTACATGAAGTGTCTCAAGAGGAGAGGCAATTGGCAAAGTCACACATGCCACAGTTCATGCTTTTCTTTAATTTGGGAAGCAAAGGCAAGTGTTTCCTTTCTTCTTGTTCAAGTAAAGCAACTTGGCTTGAGGCAAAATATGATGATTGCCTCAAGTTTCTAGTCATGTAAGGTTTATTACCTCAAGACGTGGGAGGTGTGTTTGAATACCTTGACTGGTTGAGCACTCAATTGTCATGAGTAGGGAGGCTACAAGGGTAGTTGCTTTGACTGGAGGTGATAGGATTATCTAAAGTGCAAAGTTGGGGGTGGTGATACCACAAATGGGTTGCACCATTATTGCCTTGAGAAAAGTTGGAGGTTTGCCTCAAGTGCAATGCCTTAGGTTGAATGTAAGGAAATTTCATTGAGCATGAGAAATACACTAATTTCTTTGAGTGTGGAAGGGAGTGGTGAATGTCTTGAGAGGGAGAGATGGCAAGATTAGCATTATAGTGCTTTTCCTTCTTAACAAGCAACACGAGTGTTTCTTTTCCTTAATTTGAAAGAAAAGCACTTAGATATGAGGTTCTTGTGTTTGTCTTGAGTTGTTTGTGTAGCAAGATGATTGCTTTCAGAGGAGGGAGGTATGAGTTTCCTCAAGTGCAACTACCTAAGGTAGAGAATGGAGTGTGACATTTGCTAGGGTTGTTTGCTTTGAGTGGGGCAAGACACTTATTGCTTTGAGCAAGGGAAGAAGTGATGATTGTTTTCTTGAGTGTGAGTTGAGGACTAAGTATCTCTAGCACATACTCTGAGCTCACTTCTTATCTTGAGCTTGTAAAAGCCATGATAGGATGAGCGGGTGTGTTGATGCAAGTCCTTGAACTTAGGACCATGCTATGGAGATCAAAATCATGAGGATATAGTTATTAATGATGAGGAGAATGATTGTCTTAGTGGTTGATCAACTTGAATTAGCATGCTTAAGTGATTGGCATGTCTTTTCTCATTGTGACCCTATTCACACACCTCACTTGTGACACTACAAGGTCATGCCATAAATTTGGCACTCAATTTTGTCAAATACTTTTTTCCCTCATCCACTACACCTGAGTGACTGGATGCATTGATTATGCAAACAAAGGAACCTAGGTCTAGACTTTGAAGATACACCCTCACATTGCATCTATCCAAAATAGTCCAATGCATCTACATCACATCCATGATTTGCATTTCTTGAAATTAGTGTAGTCCAAGAGACCACCACCCACACATGAATTTCATCAAACACTTCCCATGCTTTTGTAAATGTTCCACATTTTGGATACATAGCCATCACAGCATTGCCTAGCTCTTGAGAAGAAATCAATCTTCTCACATCCCATCTTCTCACATCCCATCTTCTCACATCCCATCCTCACACTTGCCACTCCATTGCCATCACCCTTGGCCCACAACTCTTGAGCCTCAAGTTTATCATTGACCAATAATATTGTCCCTCTTTAGCCTTGTTTATAGTACTCTTCAAATATTTTATACCCAACAAACTCAATATTTTTCCCTTCTTCTCTTCTTGTAGTGCAATAATGTCAAACCTTCTTCTCTTAAGTACATAAAAATATACCTCTCTTCCATGCTAAGTCTTGAAATCCCAGATAAATCCCCAAATTGGAATCAAGCAAGGGAAGAAAATAGCCCCAATGCTTTCTTATGATGCATTACAAGTTTGAAAGTGTTTGATTGGTATGTTTGATTTTCTTGTCCCTTGTTAGATCATTGTACTTCTTTCCCCCATCACCTCATGTTCAACTAGAACTTGAGGCATAGTGGGTACTCATCATCTTGATTCTATACAAAATTCTAGCTTTGAAGATTTTTGTGATATAATCAAGCCTTTATCAGAGCAGCACCAAAGTAGTAGTGGTAGTAGGCAACCAATGACAAGGAAGTACATAACTTGTTTCACATTCTCTCACATTGTTTTTTCTAACTAGATATATGTCTGATTTGACCTAACACTTCCTTACTAGAATTCTAGGATTGATGCACTGAATGCTTGCACCAATTCCTCTTATATAGTCCCTGAATTGCCCAACTTATACCTCACTATAGCAAGCAAATCTTATATCTATATTTAGACTATGTGCTCAGACCAACTTCTTAGACTAGGCTTCTAGATTAGGCACTAGAACATTACTAAGACCCAACCTACAATTGTGTCCACCTCCTCAATCATAACACCCATTTACACCACAAAAATCTCTACAATCTTATCTCTCAATACACACAAGATGTGTGACCTTGCTCCTTGAACATCCCTAGAACCAGTCCATAACCTAATTATAAAAACATGATTGGAGACCTCAGCAAGCTCTCCTTAGTCTTCCAAAACCACAATCAAGGTAGGATCCATGCACAAAAAGAGTAAAATTAGACCATCTAATCAAAGACAACCAAGACAAAGTCCTAGTCAATATTACAAACCACAATCATTGTAGAAGATTGGCTAGAGACATGTTCTAAATGTGACCTAAGTGTGGAGGGAACTAAGAGAAATAACCTTGAACTTCTAATGATGAGAAGGCTAAGTGCAACAATCCTAGTTGAGGACTTGACTATACCTAAGGAACAATCGAAATAGCTCTTGGAATCATTGTTGTTTCACCTGCATACACTTTTGATGGTAACCAACATAACTCCTTTGAGATCCGTAATATAAAGCTGATAACTAATTCAATTATCAACTATCAATTTAGCCTTTAGTTCTTACTACTTCTATCCATCCATTGATCCTATCCTTCGCACAATTGGTGATTTAATTAGAAAAAACTTTCAAAGAGTTCTAAATTGATCATAATTTGGTGTGACAATGTCCTCAACTTCACACATAACTTATCACATGTTGATATGCAATGTTGTATGGATATTTCTCGATACTCATACGTATCCTCTAAACAATTAGTCATTTGACGTTACCAAAAATCAAATTTTGCGCCAAAATTTTTAGTATTAGGAGATCACCATTATGAATTTGGTGCAAAAAAAGATCTTACCCGTGTTTTTAGCCTAAAAAGTGAAATTTTCCTAAACAAAAAACACTAGCTACAAAAACCTATTCTTTGAGAAAAGAAGAAAACACCCTTGGCAATTGAGAAAGGGAAAAAAGAGAAAAACAAACTATTATGGCAGAAAAGGAAGCAATTCCCTATCATAACATGTCCCACTCTAGAAAAAAGTGACAATACCCTTGGAGTGGAAAGGTGGCTAAGGAAGAGGTGATAACACACCTTAGTCTAGATCCTCCAATTTAGTGACTACCATTTCATTTGTATTATCAACCTCCCTGGGTGGGTTGTGACAATCCTTCTTCAAAAGTCTAGAATGTAGCTATTAAGAAACCTCTATTTGTGTGTTGTATCTTACTTTCTCACACTTCACTATACCTCCGTTAGTGTATTGATTATCTATACATTGCTATACCCCTATTCCCTAAATATTCAATAATATTATTAGTTTCTAATGTATTGGATACCTCCCTTGGTATGTCTCTTCATTGACATTCACTTCATGAAATTATCAATAAGTAGATCTACATCTACAAACAGTTAAGTGATGTGAGCTTTCATCCTAATAGAATGGGATTCTATGTAAGAGTTACCTTTTATATTTTCAATGGAACATATCAAGGCAATGGATTGTGGATCCATCACGTGCATGAGATAATGGGGTGTTGAGTGTGAGAAGTTCTCTTTTTAATCAATTGAGAGGTGAGGTTTGAGAGAGATTACCATAGTTGAAATTTGGTAAGTTCTCATTTCCCTATGCATTGGGATGTGCCTCCTTCCAATACATCGCGACACTTTCTATTCTATGTATTAGACTAGAATGCTTATTGATATTTAGTTCTTGCATATATGTTAACATGGATGGGATACACCAATGAGGTATCAATTGTGCATGATGGAATATCATCTTTGTACCCTAGAAATTTTCAATTTCTTGCCACATGTAAATATGGATTCTTGATCAATTCCAATTAGATTATTTTCAATGGATGAGATGATCAACTATTATTATTATGGAATTTTCTAGAACTCTTAATGAGAATAAAATTACTTTAATTTAATTTATTTTTTTAGATTTTATCTATTTTTCATATTATTTGTGACTTGTTACATGTATACATGTGTGTGATATTGGTCTTATTATACCTAAGTAGTGTAACGTGTCCACAAGTATCATCCAAGACACTTCTTAGCAGTCCATCGGAAAGGATGTCTAGAAAGCTCCGCCCGGCACTCCCATGGAATGCTACGGGATTTGCGATCTAGAGCTTTCCGCGTCTACCACGTAGCGGAAGTATTCTGGCCGTTCCTACTTAGGATCGATCGGAATTAGGGTTTTCTTGATTGGTCATTTCCTAATAGCAACTAGCGTCGGATTGAAGCGAACTACTTTACGCAGAAACGCCAGGTCCGAAGCGGATCAATGCTGCACTTGGTTCAAGGAGAATGGGAAACGAGAGGGATGCAAAGCTCAACCTCTCTGCCATAAGGCATAGTCCCATTCTGTTCCCCTAAAACAGCGTAAATCAGTTAAGACATAACTCTAGGTCAACGCTTTCATTGTTTGATTCCTTTGACAATCATCCCGCTATTCTTTGAGATTTGAGAAAAGTTCTCAGCCAACCGAGACCACCCAACTGTAGGACGGACCCATGGTCCATCCTCCGCACTTTCCTCGGTTTGTTTTAGTTATGTAATTATCTAACACATTAATTGGACATATAACAATCAGCTTCTTTAATTAATCCGTTAAGCACTGGTTCCTTCACGTAATCTTATCACATGACATAGAAAGGCAATATCAAACAAGTTTTTTTAAAAACATATCATCACATTTATCTTTGAAATACAAGGAGTTCCGCCCGTAGGCTTGTCCATAATCCACCTGAAGGCTATCCAGCAATCCAGAGGGATCACTATTCCAAGTTTCCGCCCGCAGACTAGTATGCGGGCCTCGAGATCCAATCCCGAGTTGCGTTAGCCTCTTGTGCAGGACCCGGAAGGCAAGGGATTTACGGCCAGAGCCCCCCCTAGCACCCATGCGTCCTCCTGCCCCAAGTAGCACTCAATGGAGAGACCTCTTTCTGGGTTAGGGCGTATCCTATTAACCCAACTTGGTCAACCCTAAAGTTTATTGGATACTTTAGTTTTTTGGTTTTTTTAAACCTTCCTTACTTAGAAGGATATCAAAGAATACATCCTTTTGCAAGATAACTTGCATAAGGATCCGCCATCCTTATTGAGGGTATTAACCTTTCCGCACAAGACCATATGAATTCGTACTTGCCGCGCAAGTCCTGCATCGTACTATGCGATAATGGAGTTACGAAATAATCTGTTTCAGTTTCTTTAAGCTAACGTTTGTCAGACCTAGGGTTTCCTAACTTTATTATTTTCCTTTAAGAAACTCAGGGACAAACCCTAGTTCTTTTACATTTTCAATTTACTAATTCTACAATCCGAGAATGTGGGCAAGTATTTAAGGTATAGTCGTTTCTTGGATTTTAATTCATTCCCAATGAATATTTCACAACAGAGGTATTTCTAAGTTCATATTAATTTGGTTAACTTTTAGAAAGTAATATTGAGATCACTTCTGCACGATTTGCTATCAATGTGTCAATTGATTTTTCAATCCTAAACTTTATCGATTTGAGGTTAGGTAAATTAAATTAATCTTCATTTTTCTTTGCGAACAAAACTCATACCAAATAAGCAATCTTTCCCTTGCTAAGTTATGCTGTTAGCAATGATAACGTCCTAGAGTTTAAGCATCGTAAGAAACCTTTCATGAATTGCACCTTCTATAATGATTCGTTGTAAAAAGAATAGGGGTTAATAGTGCAAGATGCAGATTTATACCTTCTAGACTTAACCAAAGTATACTTTTTAGTGGGTAAATAATCTTGCTCATAATTTGTTTCAATGCATAATGCTATTTGAAGGAAAACTATGTTTATACTTTATCCACATTTGCATGTTCGATTAAACTAAAATTCCTTCATCGTAAATAACTAGGACGAAATATATTTTATCCCTAACAATTCATCTTGCATGATTGAATTAAAACCGATATAAAATTAAGAAGGAAAAACCTGGTTTTGGGGGTGAGATATCCACATGGATACCGGGAGATGACCCTCCCGTAGCTACTTCTTGGACTTTCTTAGGCGGCATCGCAGTTGTAATCCTTCGAACGTGAAAGCAACTTTACACTCCTTTTCGGAATTCACCGTCACTTCAATATTCTTCTTCTCTCTTTCGAGTCAAGGAATCATTAAGGGATTGACCACAAGAAGGGGGTAATAAGACCTTTAAGGTCTTAATTTCTTCGGGAGGGCAAGGTTTACAAAGCCTAAAGAAAAGGCCCTATAGGGATTTATACGCAGTGAAAAGGGTGTGTGTGAGTGTGGTTTCAAAAAACATATGATGGGCCTTGGGAGATCTTTGGGCTCGGGAGTAAAAGGTATAGGAAGGGGGATTCTTGGAGATGTTTTAGGACACGGAGTAGTAAAGGCTTAGGGATTTAAACCCGGGGTGAAAGGGGAAAGGTGAAGGGTGAAGGGCTTATAGCACGGGGGAGGGAAAAGGGTGTGTAAGAAAAAAAAGGGGCACGAGGGGGTGAAACACGGGGTTTCAAAAAAAACACAAGGAGGGGGCTTATAAATTTAAGCACGGGGGGGAGGGGGGGGGGGGGGTTAGTGGTTTTTTAGGCCAAGGGGAGTGAGGGCTAAGGTGGCTTAAGCATGGGGTGGGGGTTTAGTGGCTCCACGGGAAGGGGGGCTTATAGGAGCCCCCCTTAGAAGCTTCAAGAAGCTTCTTGAAGCTTCTGTGGCTCGAAGTCCATGTGGGGAGAGATGGAGGCAGCAGATGTTCGATGGCGGCAGTGGCAGCAACTGACGGTTGGTAGCAGGGCGGCTCCTCCTCAAAGTGGTTCAGTGGTGGCGTTTTGGCATCAAGCAGCATCAGCATTTCCTTCGTCTTCTGTCCTTCCTCCCCCCTCCTCAGTAGCCTGTGGCCCTCCCTCAATTATATAGGGGAGGGGAGGGAATCCTCCCTCTCCTATGTGTCATTGTGCATGAATCCTCCTTGTTCCAAGCTCCAACAAGGAGCTTGGTGTCCCATGCTTCCCTCCCTTTCCCCTAGCTCGACAGTCGGCTGGGGGAAGGAGGGAGTAATAAAAGAAATTGCCTTAATCTAATAAAAATGAATTAACCCAAAGCCCTATTCACGCATGATAAAATTTAGATTTGCTACAACTAGATAGATGGAAGGATTCTAACCTATTCTCTTTTGCGGTGAGTATATTATTGGAGAGAGTTACATCGAAAAAATACTTCAAGAAACTGTATTTTAATGCATAGAAAGTGTCTATGGTTGAATGTCTCAGAGCATGGAATTAATTTTTTTTTGGGATACTCCCTAATGTTGTTCAAGGATTAAGTATCTAGTACCAAAGTCACAGAAACTCATAACACATTCAGTAGAAGAAAGACAAGAAGAGAAGGGAAGGATTTGTAGAGATGAAAGACACGAGTGCTAGAAAATCCAAGCTTTAATCTATATTCATTTCATCCATGCATCTAAAAGAAAACATTTTTCAGCAGCCCACTCATGTAAAATACTATACTTCATAATGGTCAAATCTAAATTATACCCTAGTTCTTTATCAAGGAAAGTTTCTTTGATTGGATGGCATATATTGAGTCAATTTAATAAAACATACATATTCTCTCATAAGAACACTCCCCAATATGAACATTTTGCATAGACTTTTACTTCTTTAAACTCAAGTATTTTTAGACCCTTCTTGAATATTAAATATCAATCTCCTTATACATGATATAAGAGATTGTTAGGGGAAAGGCACTTGTGCCTATGTCATCCATGTATTCATTACACTTGTTAACCCTTGGAATGACACAAAGTGAAAATGACTCAAGGTGCAAAGAAGGCTTAAGAAGGAGCATAAAAAGACAACCCATTGAGAAAAGAAGACAAGAAGCATAGGAAAATTTTAAAAATAAAAAACAAGGCATGCAAGAGATAAAGCACATTTTAGTCCTTGTAAAAGAGCGCCAGGCTCCCTTTCGTGCAAGTTGTAAATGAAAAGGCTCATGTAAAGGAGCTATGAGAATAGAAAAAATAATAGAAAAGAGAGTAGAAAAGAGGACCATGGCTGGATGGTTGGTCAAGGAAATGGGTTGGGTGCCCAAGGGGAGAAGGGCATGTATAAAAGTCAAAAAGTGAATGGATAAGCTCATTCTTGGAGTGTGTGCAAACTAGCTCTCTCCTTGTTCTTGTTCTTGCTTTCTTCTTGTGTATGAGAAAGAGGAAAAGGGAGTGTGAGAGAGGGAGAGTGTGAGTGTGTGAGAGTGAGGGACCATGGAGAAGTTGTTATTCTCCTCGCTTCTTCTTCTTCTTCTTCTCTTCTCTTTTCTCATGTGTGCATCTATGGAGGTAAGAGCTTGGAGCATGAAGATGGAGCTTGCTTGAGCTAGCATCTTGAATCATGGAGCTATCAAAGGATTTGAGGAAGAATACTACAATGATTGGATTTAATGGTAAGCTCACTACATCCTTATGCAAGAGAATGCACAACTATGTGAGAGATAGCCATTGCCACTCACTGGAAACGCTTGACTTGATAAGTGGTCCGTAGGGTCTCAGTAGTTGCTAGTGATAGCGATGACATTTTGGTTCTATTGCTGAGACAAATGAATTCAAGCTTGAGTAACTTGCACACTCCAAATAAAGTGATAGAGTAGGATTTAATCTTTGAAACAGTGCTTAGTTTAGGTAGAAAGTGAGGAAGTCAGAAGGTGTTTGATCTTCTTTGCTAAATAGTTTAGTTTTTGGAAGATTTAGGAACATTAGTTAGATTAGTGGTAGGATGTTTGTCATTAATAGGATGCATTAAGGTTGAGGAAATAAGGAAAAACAAAGAAAAGATAAGTTTCTGTAACAACCAGAAAACAAGGAAGCAGGGAAAGAAAATAAAAAGAGATTTTGAATATCTTGAAAGGGAAATAGAGACTAAGAAATGAAAGAGAGAGCACTAAAAGAAGAGTAAGGAGGGGAAGAGCTCATTTGAGCTTGTGAGAGATTGGGAGAGAGAGTAGTAGGTCAAGAGAGAGCAACATGCTAAGAGAATAGCATAAATCCATTGTGTTATCATTCTCAGTGGTTCTAGGTATGCTCAAAACCCTTCTTTGTTGATTGAAGAATAATGATAGGATCATAGCTGGATGTGCATGTGATTAAGTGACTCATTTTCCATCCATTTTTTGTCATTCGGCATGTGTTTCTACCACCCAGATGATGACATCCTAGGCCTTGGATGACCAAGCCCTTAGATGATCGAGTCACCTTTGTCTAGTAAGACAACCCTTCTTAAACCTGGATGGAGTTGATACTTGGATGATGGATTCCATCCACTCGGACACTTAAAAAGTCCACTTTGATAGTCCCGCTCTGATGCTTAGATGGCTAAATTTTCCACTTGGACACACCTTTTTGAGCTCAGATGGGTATCCTAATGAGGTCCAATGAGTTCTAGCCATTGCAGATAGGAACAGAGTCGAAGGAAATGCTCATAGGGAGATAGCATTAGAGGCTAATCTTACATTTAGTGAGCTTCTTACGAAGCGACTATTAGACAGCACTGCCACAGGGCAAAGCGGAGCATCCCTAGCAACTCAAATGCCAGCTGGATTGGGAATCACCCCAAATGCTAGAAGCCAAACCAAGAAACCTATAGTTGCAAAGAAACTTGAGAAGTATCACATAGGTAACAATCCTTATAGCTTCATTGAGCAGTTTGAGTAAGTGTGAAAGCCATATAGTCTCATGGATACACCCTACTTATCATGCTTAAGCTTTTGGACTCTACCTAGAAGACAAGAGACAAACTTGGTTTATTAGCTGACACAACAAATTCAATATCCTAAAAGACCTTTCATTGAAAGATTTTCTGAGGCCAAATATTCAAACAACCTCATTTTCAGGTTGATGAATGTTATCCAAAAAGACAAGGAGGAGATCCAAGACTATGTCACTCACGTGAGAAGTCTCTGCAAGAGGATCTCTATGTCCCCTACAACAATGAGGGTAATCCTATATTGATGGCCTTTAGACTAGTGTTGGTTATGGCTTTAGGTAGGGGAAGAGCTAGAGGTCAAGTAGGGAGCTTGAACCAAGAACCGCTAGCAAATTGGACTTATGGACATCTCGTGCACACATTTCATCTCATTGCCTTGAAAAGGAGAAAGAAAACAAGGACAAGGCCGACTTGAGATGTCCAAAGTATGGAGTTTCATGTTTGTATGCTAATTGGCCTCCTCGACGGAAACCCTCCACTAGTATGGCAATTGTGCCATCAATACCACTTGGACCCTTCAGCATCAAAACACGCGATGATGACGCCACACCAACGCACCTGCAAGATGTAGATCTTGTCATGGAGGATGAGATTAATGAGCTATCTAGCATTTAATGTGCCCACCTATCAGTTGTCTAGGCACGTTTTTAGTAGCCTTGAATCTAAGCGACCCCGCCCAGCACTCCCATGAAATGTTACGGGGTTTGTTGCCTAGGGTTTCTTGAGTCCACCTTGCAACGGAACATTTACAGAAAAACCCATTAGGATCGACGTCAAACTTGGATCCCTAGTGGTCAAGGTCTCTTGATAGCATTCTAGTGTCGGGTCTTGGACATCCTACTTTATGCAAATATATCCAAGTCAAAGCAGACCCATACCACACTTGGTTCAAAGAGAATGGGAAACGAGAGGGATGCATCGCTCAAGCTCTCTTCCCGTAGGGCACAGTCCCATTCCGGTCCCCTAAAACGGCATAAATCGAGGTTCTATCCTAACAATTTCTCAGGGTCAAAAACCTTGTGAGAAGCTTCCCAGTTTTCTAGGACCACCCTGTCATAGGACAGACCCTAGGGGATTCCGCCCACCCGCTTCCCTCAATAAATCGAGGTTCTATCCTAACAACTTCTCAGGGTCAAAAACCTTGTGAGAAGCTTCCCAGTTTTCTAGGACCACCCTGTCGTAGGACAGACCCTGGGGGATTCCACCCACCTGCTTTCCTCAATAGGCATTCTTTAATTATTTAATTAGGTCCTATCACATTTATGTGTGACATTTTAAATTAGCTTCCTTAATTAAACTTTTTAGGGAACATGGTTCATTTTGCATAACTTATGGCACTGACACGAAAACATTTCATATAGGTTTCTTGGAAGTAAATTCTATATTAGCATTTTAAGTGAGATATAAGTCTTGTCCAAAAAAGGATGATTTCTAAAATCCGTGGTCGTGGTGTTGCACATTCACACATAAAAAACTAGAAAATCTCTACAGGATTTACATGAAGCATTACTGGTTTACTAGAATAATCTAAAATCTCTAGTATCATGTTTAGATGATTGAATTCTCACTTTAGATGGATCCAAACATATACTATGACTCATTTTGAAGGGAATAAGTTGTCCACCCAAGACAAAAGATGGAGAAAAGTGACACAATTTACAAAAATTGTTATTTTCATGTTTTTAATGGATTTTTGTAGTTCTTCCCGTGAGAGCTTGTTCCCATTGTTTTGAGTACCTGAACGACTATATTCGGAGTTCATATGATGAAGTTATGATCCAAACAAGTTGCAGATAGACACAAAGCATAAAAAAATGAAAATAGTAAAAAGCAGCTTAAAAAAAAGCATAAGCTTCAATGTTGAACAGCTTAAGCTTTTATGAGTGAAAGGGAGTGGAGAAAAACTATAAAAGGGAGGCCAAGGAGAGAAGGAGGGACCATTAAATCAAGGGAGAGAGGCTAGAAGTTGAGCTTGCATCCCTCGCCTTCTTCAAAGACCGTCTGAATCAAATTTTGGAGAGAAGGCTTGAGGATGAGCTTTGAGCCCCTCGCCTACATTGAAGTTTTGTCATCGTGAGTCACTATGAAGCTTGGTGCCTCTTGTCTTCCTCGATTCCACCTTCTTCTATTCTTTCTCAAATTGATTTTGATCATATCTGAAAAGTCTTTTGATCGTGTATCTTGTATATATCTTAATTCAAGAATTTATTTTTCTCATTCGACTTAAAACTAAACTCTTCTCAATAATTATTTTATGTTGAGTTCTGTCATCTCAAAGCATCCCTATGGCAAGTGACTTTCAAGAACCCCACACACGAATCTCGTGCGAGATTTGGTGAACCCAACATGAAAGTGTTGCTTTTGATTGTCGAGATGGAAGACTCTTCAAATACTCCATCCACTTTATCATCGAGTGCTTCTTCGTTTTTTATCAATGAGATGAAGAATTTATTGCAAACTCTTTCTTGAGTCATTATGATGGAGAATCAGCAGATGTAGTTATCTATGTAGTAGCAAAAATAGTTACATCAACAACAATTGGATCAACAAGGAATGTTGCATCAAGAACAAGAGCATACACATGGTGCAACCAAGTCGATCGAGGCTGTGGTAAGTGAGCATAAATTATATGATGGTCAGAATGTTTTAGCCTATCTTAAAGCCTTTGAAAGTCAAATGCACTTCTTTGAAGTTCCTACCAATTGGAGCAATTATTTCCTACGACTTCTCATGTCTGCTTTATGGGTTGGAGTGACCGATTTGTTTGTGCAAGACTCGAACTGGAATGTTTTCAAGAAAGCACTCAAAGATGAATATTTTTTGGAAGATTATGGTATTGCTATGTAGAAGACATTCAGAGAGTGGGTCTATCAGCCCAACAAAGGACTTGTTGATTTTGAGTCATTGCGAGAGTTTGAAGAGTGATACAACCAATTGGATGCACTTGAGGAAAGAGCCCTAAACTTGGAGAAAAAGGATTTATTCTTGCAGGCAGCTGATCCTACACTTCAGGACGAGTTGGGAGAGCTTCTTGAAGACAATACACAACCTACGGGATTGAAGACAGATTGGTAGGATGTTGTTGATGCATGCAATCAACCCCAGCGATATCTTCTCCTACCTCGACTTCTCCTACTTCTCATGTTGCTCCTTCCACTTATTCTCCTATTTCTCATCATGTTTCTATGTCTACTTCTATGCCTATCCCTATTCTTGCTGCCATTGGCAGATCATCTACGATACACTGTCGAAGATATGATGGAGGGAATTTTAAAGAACTTAAAAACTTGCAAATCAAGATGACTAGAAGGGAGTAGCAGCCAACTCCAATTTTTGTCCCAACTTCATCCACCCCTACAAATTCTTCCAAGATGGCATATTCTCAAGGACCAGATGCGTTCCAATTGTTTTGTGTACCCAAACAACTATATTCGGAGTTCATATGATGAAGTTATGATCCAAACAAGTTGTAGACAGACACAAAGTAGAAAAAAACAAAAATAGTGAAAAGCAGTTTAAAAAAAGAAGAAGCTTTAATGCTGAACTCCTTAAGCTTTTATGAGTGAAAGGGAGTGGAGAAAAACTATAAAAGGGAGGATAAGGAGAGAAGGAGGAACCATCAAATCAAGGGAGAGAGGCTAGAGGTTGAGCTTGTATCCCTCGCCTTCTTTGAAGACTGTCATCGAATTTTGGAGAGAAGGCTTGAGGACGAGCTCTGAGCCCCTCGCCTACATTGAAGTTTTGTCATCGCAAGTCCGTATGAAGCTTGGTGCCCCTTGTCTCCCTCATTTCCACCTTCTTATCTTTTTTCTTAAATTGATTTTGATCATATCCCAAAAGTCTTTTGATCATGTAACTTGCATATATCTTACTTCAATAATTTGTTTTTCTCATTTGACTTGAAACTAAACTCTTTTGGATAATAATTTTATATTGAGTTCTCCCATCTCAAAGCATCCCTGTTGTGGCGAGTGACTTTCACAAACCCCCCATGTGAATCGTGTGCGACACCGTGAGGATGCATCTTATTTCCTCTAATTTTCTGCCCTTGCACTAGTAAGAGGGCCTTGAGAATCCATCTTGAGTCATGTAGATTGTTTGAGTAGGACCTAGAGGCAGGGAATTTACAGCCAGAGCCCCCCTAGCATCTAAGCATCCTCCTATGTTCAAACTAATCTACGGAGAGACCTCTCGTGGGGCGGATTCAGTCCACGGGGGGGTTCACTCATAGTAAAGAAGACATGTCACCTACGTGCAAGGACTTCTAAAAAACCCCTATTTATGAAGATTGTAAGACTAATATATCCCCCTATTTAAGCTTATAAGATATATACATGTATGGCTTTTTATGTATCCCCTTTCTTAAATGTAAGTCTTCATAGAACATATACTAACTTTCTTTTTAAAATTTGGAATGATCCTAAGCAATTAAAAGTATCAAAATGGTCATATCACAAAGTGATTTATGTAGTGGCACTTGGATACCATCGAAGTATGTGTCGTAATGTTTTTGAGTGTCCGTACCCCCTTACCACATGAGGAGAGAGAGTAGGGGAATCAAATCCCTTTATACTCAAAGTGACTACACCAAGGGAACACCAAGCTCTCTTTGGAAGAAGGGGAGTTGAATCTCTCTACCAAAACCATGGGAGAGTGCCAACTCCCCCCCTCCCACACTATGATTAATTCAATAACCCTACTATGTGAGGGTTTAGGGATTTAACCTAACTTCTCAAGGTCTCTTGTATGCCGTGGAGAAACCAATCTATGGAGAGAGGTGATCAAATGCATCCCCCCTTATCCCCTTCCAAAAAACCCCCTCCCTTACACTCATGTAATACCATACAACATCTATAGTGAACCCCCCAGGGTTCGGTCCATGTTCCTGTCATGGTTATTTAGAACCGCCTTGGATAGGGTTGGTGGCTAGCTGAGGGTGGTTTGGTGCACCCTCCATGAATTTAACCTAATTCATTATTCCATTTTATTTTGTGAGTTTGGGTCATACAATCCTTTCACACACGGTGTTCCTAAATTTACAAGCACAAACAACAATAAAGGTGAGTGCTCAAGATATGTGCTAAGGTGGAGTTCCTATTTTTGAACGATTAGGGTTCACCCTTCTTGGGTCCTTTTTTCATTGATGTCAATTGCCATGACCTTTTGAGGGATAGATAATGCCCTCATTCCTATGCGATAGGAGCGAGCAATTATACTATTGGGGTTTATATCTAATAGTTTCTAGATGGTAGTTGCCCTAATTTGCCAGCCTTTAGTCCAAGGTTCTTGACTTGGGATCACATGTCTTAAGCAATTCAATCTAGGATCTCAATTGCTCCATTTTTCTCTCATCTAAGTCCAGGACCTCATCTCCCACTCCTTCTTCACTTGACCTTGTGACAACCATAGCCAGCAGTACCCTGCCTGCTTGAAGCTCTCATATCTCTCTCTATTGGAAAAAACTTATCGAGATTCCCTCTAAAGAAGTGATTGTCTGCTTCTAGATATTCTTCCTAGTACATCAATCATTGACATTGGGCAACTATAGCTCTAGCATTGCACAAACTATTGCTTGTTGTCCTGACTATGTCTGTAAATTGCTATACCTACTGACCTTGGAGGAAGTAGTGTGAGCTAACTAAGGCACCTTAGCCCATTCTCTCTTCAAGATATTTGTTCCTTGACTAAAGGCACTTCTTCCCATCACATGAGAAGTGAACATTATTCTCTATAGGACTAGGTATTCCAAGAAAATGTGAAACAGGCACATAATTCGTAGGTAGAAAATTGACTTGACCTAGCGATCAGCATGACGTGCAATCCTCCAAATATTTGTGGGGAATTTGAAGCTCCCTACATGGGGATTATCAAGCTGAAAGGGCTTCCAAAAAATCTCTCTCTCTCCATCACAATCAGTAAAACCCTAACTACCATCCCTGTGGGTAGCCATAGCCAAAACTTCAAAGTGTGACATTTTTTATTGTTTCTTCTCATTGAAGTTATCAAAAATGATTTTAGTCACTAAGAAACACTCTCTGAAGTTGATTACAATTCTGGAAGTGCGTGAGAAAGCTCAGAAGTCATCCACATAGTTTGTGAGAGAAGGTAGATCAAGTACTGACTAGTATCCATTAATACTCAACTAGTGTCAATTTGACACTGATCTTCTTGTGTTTCTTGATACATTAAAATACAACCTTTTTGCTGGTTAATTGAAGCTTATCAACATGGCAGAGCTTGAGAAAATAACTAAATTCAATGGTGAAGGTTTTCATGCCTGGAAGGAGAAGGCCATGTATCACCTTATGCAGAAGGACTTGTAGGACCTGTTTGAAGATGATATAGATAGCAAGAAGGAAGATGATTAAGATGGGTTCATTGAAGAAGACCAGCTCAAAACCAAAGAATGGAAGAAGATGAATAGCAAGGCACTAGGCATCATTCCCTATGGGCTAAGTAATGATGTGCTACATCATATCTCTGGCATTAGAGATGCCAGAACTGCTTGGGAGGAACTTGATAGGATGTTTGGTACTGATGCCAGGAGGCATATTCCACGGTGGATTTCGTGAGGTTTTTTGGGTGGATTTCCTAAAAATATTTATTTTCCATGGTGGATTCCGTGAGATTTTTTCGATGGATTCCATAAAACTATATTTATTTGTCGGGGCTCGTACACAAGGTGGATTCCTTATGCGAGAAGTTGACGGGGATGCTTGTCCTTTTTGGGCGTCACATTAATTTAATGTGCACGTGGGTGATTCTACAACGGGTGATTCCACAAAATACATATTTAAATTAATGGATGTTTATGAGTTTAGAGTACACTCATATTAAATTAAGCTCAGGACACAGTTCCAACCTATTTATTTATTTTGTAGCTGAAGATTGCTAGGTATTCACTTTTGTGGGTTTTATATTATTATTTTCTAAAAATTGTAAATGCTTTAGTTGATGTGTAGAGCAGGTAGTAGTGGTGTTGGGAAGCACCAAGTGATGGCATGTATTTAGATTATCTAGAAATTATTATTTTTAATGGGCAAGCATCTTATCACTAAAGGCGTGGCGTCAATATTTATTTAGGTGCGCTTATTTATTAAAGTGCTTGACAAACATTTATTATTTGGTATGCCCATAGGTGCTCAGTTTTGATACTTCATTATTGGACATTGTATTTGGGCATAGCTCGATTCTTGGACGCCCAAACGCTTTATTCTTTATTTGGAAAAAAGAAAACACAAAAGTCAAAATCATGCTAATTGTAAATTGGGCTATTTTTTAGCTTGGAGATTAATAAATTTATAAATACGTGCCTTGTGAAGTGCTCCCACAAGGTATGGGGGAAGATTGTACCCAATTTGTCTTTTTGTCTCATGTCATGCAAACCGTTCTTCTTGCTTTATGGGCTTTTGTAAAGTTCTTTGTTCTTGGGGACTTTTTGGTGTTCACTACACGCGCATACATCATCTGAATTGTGTACTAGTGGTATTAGAGCAAAGTTGAGATCAAGGGTTTCCAATCACTTACCGTCTTGCGTGAAGGCTAAGCTCCTGGAATGAATGGGCTCTATAGGTATTCTTGCAACAAACCGTCAATACCAGCATGTTCTTGGCAGTGAAGAACCCCCTACTATGTTGTCAGATCACAAAGAACATCTTCTAGGAAGTGAATGACCACCTCCCGAGCTCCTTTGCAAGTCGTCTTGTTTGCAAAGAATAAGTTGTCAATCAAGATTGAGTTTATAAAGCTTAATAAGCTTTAAAAAAAGCTTAAGCTCCTCATAATTCAACAATCGACAGTAGAAGGATATACTCACAGTCACTGACTCCGATCACAACATGTTGTCATCCTGTTCGATTAGATAAAAACCATTAAGATTTTATAAATCTTAAAGTTATTAAGCTTATTAAAGCCTAAAATTTTCAATCTTAAATCTTCTTCCTAGCGGGTGTTCACACTGAGCTTATCTCAAACCTGCTTCGCAACTCCAACAAGCCTCTGTTCCTACATGCACTTTGATAGAGTTCATTTTTAGTAAGCAGACTATCACACGCAGTCTATTTCTCACTTGAAAGAAGACAATCCTCAATTGCCATACCCGTGAAAGAAGAAATATTGTAAAATCCATTTTAAAAAAAAGCAAGCCTTGTAAACCCAAATTTGAGCTACGCTCATTCTTCTAATGAGATTTCGAGTATGTGAGGTTGTTTGAGATTTTACATGATGTCTGATCAAAACCTTGAAAATTTTATGGTTGAAGGTGATTTGCCACAGCCAACTATAGAGCAAATATTGGACCTAATCATGATGCAACTTCAAGAAGAGCGAAGAGCATATCAAAATTTGCAAGCACAACTGACTACACTCCAACAATCCACTGCTGATGATCAAGACGGAGCGCAACCTGAAGATGTTAGACACGACACTCAACACATAGTCTCTCAGAAAAGAAGCCAAGATAAGTAAATGAAATTTAAAATTATGTACTTTTAATGGGCAACGTGATGGAAAAAATTTTCTTGCTTTCATTAGTGAGTTTGATTATTATTTCCATGAAGAGCAATATGTTGAAAAAGATAAACTTAAATGCGTCACTAACCATCTAGTAGTAGATAGAGCATCGTTATGGTGGAATGTTGTCCACAAGAGTGTTGATTATCCCTCTACTTGGGAGGCCTTCTAAAATAAACTTTTGCATGATTTTCTTCCATCTAAATTCCATGAAATATCAATCAAACATTGGGATCTTCTACAACAAAGATGTCGTGAATCCATTACGCAATATACTAAGCATTTTTAGAGTGCCTTACTACAACTTCGAATGCTTGAAGATGTTCCTGAGGCGATCCACAAGTGCAAATATATGTCCAAATTGCTTGGTCACTTCTATGAGGAAGCGAATATGTTCAAGCCAATGACTTTGGAGGATGTGATTTCTTTAGCGCATGATGTTGAGAATAAAATTCATGACGAGAAAAGCAACCGCAACAATTTCCAACTAATAGTAACTTTGTTACAAAGAAATTCAATTCTAACTTTCGAAGATTGAATCAAAATCACTTTGTTACTTCTTCTTTCCATAAACCCTGGACTCGACCCCTTGCTTTACCATGAAACACAAATTTAAACCCTAAGCCTTCTCTTGAGCCAAATCCCAACATACTCAAATTTTTAGCCCTTACAAATAATGTTTCCAAAGCAAATCCTATAGCTTGCTGTAAGCGTCAACAACCTGGACACTTAGTAGTGAACTATCAATCCAAGAAGCAAGCTGTTCAAATTAATTACTTGGGAGTGGCTGAAGACAAAGACCATAAAGATAGGACTTCATTGAAGATGATGATGATATCGGCTGCAATGCTTCAGATACTTTACCAGGTATGCCAAATCCTCATTCATGATTAACAATGAAATGTTTTGTGCATGATCAAGAAAAGATTGTTTTACATGATGATGGAAGCATGCATGATTTTATTTCCGCAAAGTTGGTAAAAGAATTGAATTTACCTACTGTTCCAACTCATTATAGCATAAAGGCTGCATTCTTTGGCACTAGATACAATGGTACATAAGAAGTTCATGATTTAGAAATTAAAATTGGTGATTATATTGAGCTCAAAATTTTCTTGGTTGTGCCTTTGCAAGCTAGTGATATTATTTTAGGAATGCCTTGGTGTCACAAATATAATCCCGACATAGATTATTTCACACATTCCATGAAAACTCATCTTAACGAAAAACAAATCACATTACATGGAACACACACCTTTGATAATTTTCCCTTGTTTAGTTACACACACGCTAAACATGCATTGAGAAAATGTAGCAAATTATACTTAGTATGGGTGAATGAAATTGAACCTAAGAAAAATCAAATGCATCCTAGGGATGCACAATTTCTTTCACAATTTAAAGATTATTTTGCTACTGACTTACCACCTGGTTTACCACCCACATATCCTGTAGATCATGAAATAGACTTAATCGCAGGTTCTCAACCACCATGTAAAGCACCTTATACACATAATTAGGTTGAACAGAAAGAAATCCAAGCACAAGCTGAAGAACTATTGTTGAACTGAGGACTTATTAGCCCAGTAGTTCTCTTTTTGGTGCACCTATCATATTAGTAAAGAAGAAAAATAATACATCCAATCCCTAGAGTAGAAAACCTCATGGATAAATTAGAGGGAGCCACCATTTTTAGTAAGATAGATCTCAAATCTGGATATTATCAAGTACGATTGGATACACCTGGCATTTGCAAGACTGCATTTAGAACTCAATTTGGTCATTATGAACTTATTGTTATGCCTTTTGGTTTGACCAATGCACCAGCTACACTCAATCGTATGATGAATCATATATTTTTAAAGTATCAGAATTGTGTAATTGTTTTCTTTGATGACATATCGGTTTTCAATAAGAATGAGAATGAGCATTGTGAACATCTATCTTTAGTTTTCAAATTATTGAAAGATAATCAATTGTATGCTAACCCTAACAAGAGTGAATTTTTCCAAACACAAATTGAATACTTAGGTCACATTATTTCTTTTGATGGTATTCGTGTTGATCCTAAAAAGATAAAGGCAATTTTGAATTGGCCAATCTCTAAAAATGTGCATGAGTTACATCCTTTCTTAGGTCTTGGTAGCTTTTGTATAAAATTTGTGAGAAATTTTTCATTGCTTGCATTGCCTTTAACAAAATTGTTAAAGAAAGGTATTGTACATCATTTGTTTGACAATCAGCAAAAGTCTTTTGATTTATTGAAACATTCTTTCTAGTTACAATCACTGATTTTAATCGACCATTCTTTCTAGTAGTCACTAATGCTAGCGGATCAGGAATAGGAGTTGTCCTTACGCAAGATTCACATCCCATTGCCTATTCTAATTGCAAACTTAAACCCTCTGAAGAACTGAAGTATTCCACATATGATAAAGAATTGTTATCTATAGTTCAAGCCTTTATACGTGAATGGAATGTGAATCTATAGTCCTCCATATCAAGGCCATAGAGGTATTATTTCCACTTTAAGAACATTGGTTGAAGATTTTTACTAGCCACAAATTGAATCTGATGTTTCTAACTTTGTTTCTGAGTGTTTAATTTGTCAAAGAGTCAAGCAACACCATGGTAAGCAATATGGTTTGTTAATACCTTTACCAATTCTAGAACAACCATGGGAACATATTTCAATGGATTTTATAACTAGTTTGCCTAACACAAAAGCTAATCATGATATGATTTGGACTATAGTAGATAAATTTAGCAAACGAGCATATTTTCTACCATGCAAGAAAACATTAACTGCATCTCAAGCTGCACACTTATTTTTTAAGACTGTTTTCACTAACTATGGTTTGCCAAAAGTTATTATTTTTTATTGTGATTCTAAATTCTGTAACAATTTTTGGACTTTTTTTTTTGCTAATTTAGGTACTAAGATTGATTTCTCATATGCATTTCATCCTGAGACCAATGGGCAAACAGAAGCTACTAACAATACAATTCTAGATCTTTTGTGTGCATACACAATTTCAAAACCATAAACATGTGATACACACTTGCATCTACTTTAATTTGCATACAATAATACACCACACACAGCTACAAAAAAAACACCTTTTGAAATAATTTATGGACATAGATTACCTACACCTGTTACATCATTGTCAAACAAAGTTAAAGCCACTGATGATATTGCCAATACGCATGGTACTATTTTTGCTCAAGTTAAAGACATGATTGCGAAAGCCCAACAAACATATACTAAACAAGCTAATAAGAAAAGAAAAGCCATGAGTTTCAATGTTGATGATTATGTTTGGTTACGCATTGAAAAGAGAAGATTTCAAAGTGTTGAGAAACAATTATCCTTTTGACCCTAGTGGATGCATTGGATCACAATTATCCTTTTGACCCGGTGGTAGTACGATGACCCATGCTTGTATGGACGACCCTTATGCTCTTGATGCTTATCATGCAGGTTACCCATTTGATCCCAGGGAAGGAATGGGTCGAAAAAATCCCTACCTTGCATTAGCATTTACCAGTGTAGCCCTCCCCCTACTTCAAGGGTGCAATTTTGACTGAGGATTAGCTAACTTTGCCCTAGTCTACATTGCAGATAACTTGCAGACAACACACTATTCTAGCAGAGTTTTTACCCTACATTAATGGAAATCAAGTGTCACTTATAAGGGCTGAAATTACTTGTCATAAGCTCTGTTTTGACACTTGGTGTGCCCTATTTGGAGCAGCCTATCAAAAGTTATGACCGGTTTACTTCAACAGACCATTCCCGGACTGCATGCTGTCCCTAGTCTCTCCATACCTAATCTTCATTGTCAAAGGGCTCTGAGTAGTACTCTACAACCCTCCCTTAGACCACCCATCACTCCCCTCTATTTCTCCTTGCTTTTAGGGCAAAAACCTTTCGAGTGGGGATGGATTGTAACAAGCAGGAAACATACCGACTAGGGTTTAGACACCCCGTCATAGTAACTGGGGTATTTAAGGGCTAAGAGCCCCATATTAGGGAAACTAGTTATTATCAAGATCATACTCTTCACCTTCATCTCCAGCTTCCATGGCTTCCTCCTTCCTTCTCTCCTCCCTTCTCTCTTTCTCTTTCTTCTTCTAATCTTCTTCCTTCTTCTTCTTGTTCACTTCCTCTCTCCTCAGCTCTTCTTCTCTCTCCTCAAAACTTCTTTCATTACATATTAAATTAAGGTTAGGATGATAGAGTTCCAACCTATTTATTTATTTTGTTGATGAAGACTACTAGGTATTCACTTTTGTGGATTTTATATTATTATTTTCTAACAATTGTGAATGCTTCAGTTGATGTGTAGAGGAGAAAACAGTGGCGTTGGGAAGCACTAGGCGATGGCATATATTCAGATTATTTAGAAGAATTATTATTTTTTATGGGCGCACTCCTTATCATTAAAGGCATGGCATCAATATTTATTTAGGGGCTCTTATTTATTAAAGATCTTGACAAACATTTATTATTTTGTACGCGCATAGGTGCTCGGTTTTAATACTTCATTATTGGACATTGTATTTGGACACATCTCAATTTTTGGACGCCCAAACTCTTTATTCTTTATTTGGGCAAAAGAAAACACAAATCCAAAGTATGCTAATTGTAAATTGGGCTATTTTTGAGCTTTAAGATTAATAAATTTATGAATACATGCCTTGTGAAGCGCACACACAAGGTATAGGGGGAGATTGTACCCAATTTGTCTTTTTGTCTCATGTCATGCAAACCTTTCCTCTTCCTTTATGAGCTTTTGTAGAGTTCTTTCTTCTTGGGCACCTTCTGGCATTCACTATGCGCGCATACAACATCCGAATTGCACACGAGGTACCCAAGCAAAGAATTTAAAGGTAAAATTACTCATGCAACTTTATAAACTAGATATCAAAGACAATGCTTTTATGTCCACACAAATTAACAAGTTCAAGAACCTAAAAACACAGCTTGCAACTCTTAAGAAAAATATTGATGAAGATGAAGCATAGTCGTCCTACTTGCAAGTGTAAATAAGGATCCATATGAGAACCTTGTGTCCACCCTAAGTAATGTTTCCAATCTCTCACTCAAAGACATTGAGCACTCACTGCTTGATGGAGAAAGAAAATTTAAAAGCAAAGATGTAAAAGAGATCAAAACAAGGGAAAATCTCCTATACACGAAAGGAGCTATTGGACCCAAAGGAAGAGGTCAAGGATTCAACACCAACAACAAAAGTCGGATGACATGTCATTATTTTGGTAAGACTGGCTATATTGCGAGTGAATGTTTCCACAAGAGAAGAGCACAATAGATGCAGAATAACCACCACCAAAACCAATTCATGAATGAAGAAGAAGAAGAAGATGCTTTCACTACTATCAACAACTTTGATAGATTTTTCTAAAGAATTTGTTTCCATAGTGGATCTACTTATGTAACAAACCCTACCAAGATGTAAAGTTTCAATCCTTAACTTGACTAGGCTGGCAACGAGCTAGTCTCTTGGTCCATGTTTACATGCAGGGGGCAAAAGCTAGCAAGGGTAGGAACTCATCATTTGAGGGGGGGTGTTGAGAAATAGACAAATGATGTATGATCTAGAAAGAGCTGTATACTGAATCCCATATACACAATGAGGATAGTGGAACAACCCAACTTCTATCAAGCATTGTGTCTGGCAATCACTTTCATATAAATGAATACAATGTTATGATGCTTTGTACTTTCAATTAAGTGTCTTGCCGTTGTCACTCCTACACAAGATTGTGTTTATGATTCCAAGCTCCCATCTTAGAACCTGATTCACTTGTGTAACAGTTTGTCTCTACTTGTCCATGTCATCATGAGTTGGTCTTTATCTTTCATCCACCATAGCTTTTGTCACGCTTTAGATCCACATCTTTGATCACTTAGAACCTTATTAGGGTTTCTAAGTTCACCCTAGGGTTTCACTCCCTTAACAATTTGTAACAAAAACTTTTGTTCATTCCTCCCACAAGTCAAGACCAAACTAAGCCCCTTTGCAATCATGAGCAGTCCTGAGCATCAAACGTCACGTTGGTGAGTGAAAATGAGCAACTGGGGACATCGTGCTCCATGAAGTCAAGTGGGGTAACACATGCTAATATCATTTTTTTGTCTTTCTAACACTTACCCGTAGCGGGATTCGGGCTGATCAATGGAAATCCCAAGTGGTATCATGCATGTTCGACACGTGGTTGTGTTCTCATTTCAAATTTTGAGTCCTCGAGTGGAATTTTACATGGCAAGGGGCACGTTTTCCATCTAGAAATTAAGGGGAAGTAAGAGGCAACTTCAAAAATTAAGGGGAAAAGCAAAAACTTGAGGTTTTTTTTTTTGAAAAAGGAGAAGAGAAGTGTTTGACACAAGACCAACATGAGAGAGAGAGAGAGAGAGAGAGAGAGAGAGAGAGAGAGAGAGAGAGAGAGAGGAGGGGGGGGAGAAGAAGAAACTTGCAGGTTGGTGAAGGGAGAAATTTGAAGTTTAGAAGAAGAAGAACAAACTGTCAGAAGAAAGAGACCGTGGAGCTAAAGTTATTAGAGCTGAGGAGCAGGATGGCACACCTGTTGAAGTCAATGGGCTGATGCGAGCTCTCAGTTTTCAGATGATGGTAATAAAATTCTCATTTTTGTCTTGTTTTCTTCTACTGTTTTTTGGGACAGAGAGTTTTAATATCAATTCTGGTGTATGGATAGGAATGAAAGACAGCAGAGGGCTATTCTTCTTCATGATGAGAGTGATGTTTTTTAGTTGTCGCATGAGGCTTTCTATCACAGTAGAGAAGAATAGAAGTAAAGGGCCCCTACATTTGAAACTGGGTATGAGGCACGAAATATGTATTATGAGCAAGTATTGAATGCACATGGTTTGATTTAGGTGAAATTTGAAAGGATTTGCAGCTAAGAAAATAATGGATCAGAGTTCATAAAGTTTGAAGCTCCCGCAACTCTTCATCAATGCAAGATATGCTGAGATGTATCTGCTAGTATGCTAAAATGACAATCTGAAGTCAAAGAATGCATCTTCCCATTTGCAAGTTTGTGCTTTTGGAACAGAGTAGTTGTGTTTGTTGTATAAAGCATGCAAGAATTTAGGACTACAAACTGTGTAGAGCTGTTTCAGGGTAGCAGATCAAGGAATTTGACTCTGAGTTGTTTTGAAGAGTTATAGATTGGAAAGAGAGCTACAACTTTACTTTTTAAAGCTTGGCAATCCAAGGTCTGGTTAGAAAGTTTTGAACTATTATGTGTAATTCTCTATGAGGCAATTTCTATGCTCAATGAGAAAACATGTGAATTTAGCAGCATCTACATCACCAACTTGGTTTCCCATGAAAGTCGTCATGATTTTCCATTGCTATATCAGTGCAAGCTTTGTTTTGATGCAGTAATGGAATGTCTACAATAGTCAAATGCTTGTAGCAGTTGAATCGCATGAAAATTTATCATATAAAGCTTTGATTACCTATGTATTTAGATTGTATTTATGTGTGCTCTAAGAATAGAAGAATAGAAAGGATCTACAACTGGTTTTACACTGATTGATACAACCATGCTTTGTGGGGCAATTTGTTGCATGGGATTTCCATCCCTAAAAAATAGGAGTTGTGTGAATCTGAAAGCTCGTGTTGTCAGAGTCTATGCCATGGTTGTTTCAGTATCATATTTTCTCTAAAACTGGTAAAATCTGAGCTTCAAGGTTTGAATTGTTTAAGTGTTGAGTTGAAGTCTCAGTTATGAGGAGTAAGTGATTAGGAATTTTGGATCATGTGTTCAGTAGTGTTGTTTTGTGGGTTTTGTTGAGGGAAGATCTTTGATCTTTATCTTGTGGTGTTGTCTTGGGGGCTGTTAGAGGCCCACTACCCAATTCACCTACTAATTTGGTGAATTGACATTCTTTCTTGCAGATAAAACACTCAAGTTTTCTTGTATTGACATCGAGTTTTATCATGGTTTAAAATGATACCCCTAAAGGTGTTATTGGACCCGTGAGCATAATCACTTGATTCTAGGTCAATCTATGATTGTACCATTAATTCTACAATTAACCCCTAGCCTTACTTATCATCTAGGGTTTCATTTATCGAATTGCCTCTTGCAATTAAGTTTAACAATTTACATGTGCATCCTAAATCTATCTTTTAAGATGAATCCCTATCATGTAGTGCCATCGAAACTATCCACGATGCCATGCAAATCTAGATGCAAGTCTTTCTTGAGTTGATGATGCAATGCAGATCTTCTATTCTTGGAAATTCATTTCAATGAACTTATGCAAATCATAAATTGTGGCTTATATTTTTCTTTATGCGAGGTACATAAATTCATCATGCCTAATGTAAATGCAAGCCAAATCTCTCTAATGGTTTATGGGATGCCATTGTCTTACACGGTCTTGCATATTTATATATTGGTAACCTAAAGTGCACTTGCAAAAATTTGTGCCTAATAATCAACTTAGTATTGCAACAACCCGAATTTACTTAATTGATTTGTGGAAAATCATGATCATCATGAACTTGATTCAAGGCTTTACAACTACCTTTCCAGTTATGCAAATTACATGATGCAAAAGTATGATTTCTTTCTATGATGATTATGATTTATTGTTCCGTTCATAGGGCTAGACATTGTAATAGTATGTGGTGTTGGAGTGTCGAGTTAGCATTTATACCCAATAACCCATTCATGTTAGCAGTGACATCTTTGCATGATCCTCCTTCCATGGTTGCGGCCTTTTCGGTTACTTGGGAGAGTTTGTGCTTTAGGGCCATTTTAGAGCTTGGAATGTGGGCTTTCTCTTCTCTTGAAGCACTCCTTTGTGCCGGAGTCTCCTACGCTTTGCCTTGACTTCGGCAACCTTTTTCCAACTAGAGGGCAGTTGATAGAGAGATCACAGGAATAGGAGGGAGAGAGGGTACTTAAAACTTCTTCCAAGCGAGGAAATTTCCTTGAGACTCTTCTCTCTCTCTCTCTCTCTGTGGGATTCCCCTTCCCTCTCTATCCCTCTCTCTCTGTCTCTCTTTGTCTTTCTCCCCCTCTCTCTCTCTCTCTCTCTCTCTCTCTCTCTCTCACACACACACACACACACACACACATTGGTAGCAAGGGGAAGAATATCATGCCTTGCTTTGATTAATAGAGGGGGGGGATTTTATAGGGGGGGAGATGGGGTGTTAAGTGGGGGGTGTGACACAGGCCCCCCTCCCTTTGCTGCCACCCAGGCAGCCAAAATGGCCCCCCTACCATGTAGTCGGGACTTTTGGGGGAGAAAAGAGAGATAGCGGGGGGGTTGGAGGTGGCACATGTGTGCCCCTCCTCCCCATCATTGTTATCATTGACCTCCTCAGCTTGATTGACTCCTTCATCATTATCGTCATCCTCGTTGTCATCGCCTCTAGCTCCCTATCAACTCATACCTCATCTCCCCCTCCCTTCGCCAGCTGTGGCGGCGTCGATAGGGAGGGGGGAGTTAAATTTTTTTTATTACTTTTTATGATTCTAGAGGGGGAGCTTATGGGTTATTACATCCTCACTCCCTTAAGAAATCAAGATGTCCTCATCTTGAAAGGAATTGGGGGTATTGTTGGTTGAGAGTACTCTCTTCAGTCCATGTGGCATCTTCTTCTGGATAGTCCTTCCACTAGATGAGGTACTCTTTGAGGGTTCTACTCCTCAATCTCTTTTTCCGAATGTCTAAGATTTCATCTAGCCATCACTCAAGGACTCCTTGGCTTGGCATTACAACTTGTTGATCATTGAGTACATGGCTAGGATTGGATACATATTTTTTTAGTAGGCTAACATGAAATACATTGTGAACCTTTACATTCTCAGGGAGTTGGAGTTTGTAGGCATTGGATCCTAAGCACTTGAGGATCTTGTAGGGCCCACAATACCTTGGACTTGATTTCTTAAATTCTCCCAATCATAAGGAACTCTTCTTGGGTTTTGTACACACGAATAAAAACCACATCTCCCTCTTTGAAGAGTCGCTCTTGTCTATTTAGATCTGCATAGGCTTTCTGCCTATCCTTGGCAGCTCTAATGTCTTGTCTAATGGCAGTGACCTGCTCATCCATTACCTCAAGCATTTTCTTGGAAACTTCTACCCTTAAGATAGGATCTGAAAAATTCAATGGAGTATGACACTCATACCCATACAATGCTTGAAAAGGTGTCATTTGAATGCTTTGTTGGTAGGAAGCATTATAAGCAAACTTTACCAATGGTAGATATTGGATCCACTTTCTGTGTTTGTGACAGCAATATGCTCTAAGAATATCTTCAATGACTTGGTTGAACCTCTCCGTTTGGCCATCGGTTTGAGGGTGATAGGCTATACTAAAATAGAGTTGAGTCCTAATGGTATCAAATATCCCTCTCCACAAGTGAAATGTGAAGAGGGAATTGCAGTCTCACTAATGATCCTTTTAGGAAACCCATGGAGTCTGAATATATCCTTGATGAATAATCTAGCAATACCTGAAGCTTTATAGTTTGTCTTGATTGGAATGAGGCATTAGGGTCAAAAACACTTCAAAAAATACACTTTTGTTAATCACAGGATTAAGGAAAGGGCCAAAGAGAGTTTGCTATGTGTGCAAGAATATGGTATTCTTGTCTCCTCCTTTTTAGAGATAGTAGAGTCCACTTCGTGATTATCTCCTCTCTTTTAGCCAAAATCTCCAAACTCCAACATGTTTTGGTAGCCTCGAAGTCCTTATTTACTTATAAAATTTGACAAAACCGATTATGATAAAGATGTTGTGATGTTAATAATGACTTTTTTGAAAGTTGGGAGCTTTTGGTGCCCCCAATATATTTTCATTAGTCTTTTCAGTATTTATTATTTGTTCATTTGTCTTTCTCGGTGACCTTCTTTCTTTTCTCATTTTCCTTTCTCAGTGAGTGCTATTCTTTGTGAATTCAATCTAAGTATGGCATCCAGAAGGTTCTCGTCTCATTTAATAAACTCTTGCACTGTCTATATAGCCAAGGAGGAGACGGAAATTGGGAGCCCTAAACCTTTTGCGTAAACCATTGGGTGACCATGTTGCCCTCTTGCAAAGGCTCTCACAAGGTCAAAAGAAGAAAAATAGAGGATACAAAACATCACTAAAAAGGGTGTACCATTGCTTTCAAAATTATGCATGAAGGGTGGTTAGTCAAAGTGCAACATGTTTACATGGCCAAGGATATGCACATGTCTCCTAACGAATGTGATTGCTAGCAAACACATTGTAAGTCTTAAGTTGATAATGTATATGATATTTTTTTCATTTAAGCAAGTATTAATATTGAATTCTTGGTTGTAGATATATTTCCATTAACAAGTACTGAATGGCAACCTATCGAGAGTTCAATGAGTGGAACTTTCAATGCAATTTGTAAGGTGTTTGTAAACATTATATATACTGATGAGACTATCGTTTCTTTTAGTTAGAGAAGAATTTCTATAAATTATGCATAATATATGGTTCTGTCTAAAGAGGGTACATATGGACATATCGAGGATTTGCCATTGCCAAGTCTCTCATCTCTAATTTGGGAGATTCCTGATAAGGCAACCATGTATAGTTTTAAATTCAAAATATGTCAAGATATTCAAAATTCCAAGACAACTAGAAGAATCTCAAGAAGAATACTATCATGGTTTATTCCCTTAGATATGGGCTACTTCAAAATATCAAACTTACAAAGAACAAAATTATCTTGGTTAAGTAGAAATTTTGCAATAGCTGAACTGGATAGCATTATAGGAAAGCTTTGGAAATCTAGAGAGGTTGACCATAAGGGCAACACCATGAGGTGTATTGTATGCCCCCAATCCTTGTCTTTGTGCTATAATATAGCACAACAAACTCTTGCTTTGGGCTTTGATTATAGGAGATACAAACTTAAACTAGGCATCTAGATTCCCTTAGATTCTAATATAGATTGTACGCCCTTCAATCTTAAGGTGCAAGTTATAGAAAAGGAGATAAATATCACTTCCAATTGGAATCTTAAAGATGTAAGGGATACCTTGGAGATGCTAGACTGTACATCCCCAGAATATAAGTTCAAAGTCAACGGCAAAATAGTTGGGAAAAGAGTTGAACACTCTTTCTCTTGTATGAGTTTCTTGCCTTCCACAATTGTAAGCTTCGAGCCATAGATATGAAAACATTGATGACATTTAGATTTGACAAAAAGCTTTTTATTGAATGAAGAGTTACAAAATTGAAGTGTAGATATACAAGGATCTTTCTTCATTTGCATCTATTTGTCTTCTTTCAACTTTGTAACTTCTTCATCACTTTCTGAAGAGATATCTAGTCTCCTTGTAGTGGCTTTTTTCTATGGTTAGTTGAGGAATTTGACTTGGATAGGGGACCTCTTCTCTTCAGGGGGGGACTGATAAAGAGATGGATGAGAAAGTGTTGGCATTTTTCTTTTTGGAGCTTACCTTACTTGTCTTTCTAGATGACTTGCCTAAAGTGGAGGAGAGTCGGGGTCAATTGGCATGATTTCCATGTCCAAAATTAACTCAATACATCTCTCTCTTATCCACCATGTGTATGAGTCAGGGTAATCTTGGCACTGCAAGGAAAGTTGTAATAAGTTGTTAGGGTAGTGATAGTTCGTACTTATAGGGAGTTAAAACAAAGAAATGGAATGATTATAAAATTTGACGATAATGTAGTAGTTGTGAAAACTGAAAGACATGTTTCTCAAAAAAGAATATGAAAGATACTTACATTAACCCCATCTATCTTTAGAATCTTTGAATCGATTGTCCTACAAACATTTGAAATCACTCTCCATCCACAAGAATACACATCATTTTGCAAGGGCACTCCTTGTAAGAGAAAGCTATATGGTTTTTGAGGATTAGCAAGATTCTCATATGTGGTGTTCAAAAAGGTAACCACCAACCTGCTAGCATTGTAAATGGAAACATGTTACTAAAAAAGGACAATAAAATAAAATAAATAATAAACCAAAAAGTGAGGATTATTGTATTCAACATACATTTTTGCTTGACCGTGGATACCATTGAGAGATTTCATAAGGATAATTTCTCTAGTGAGAATATCAATATATATTAAGCTCCAATGTCCTCTGCAAAGTAAAATGTTAGTAAAAAATGCATACTATAAAGAAGTATACATTAAGCCCTTTGCAAAATTGCATACCTTTCGATGTAAGAAAAAAAAAAGGTAGTTTGTGATTGGATTGAACATTCTAAAAAATAATTCTATGTTTGAACAAGATCTTGAAAACAATTCCACTAATAATAATGGATCAACGATAAATATAGTTTTAGAGATTTCTTGGTTGAGAGAAGCAATCAATGCCCTAAAACCAATAGCAAAAGCAAAGGAATGTTAGTTGCAATGAGCAACACTATCATTCCATTTAAAAAAAAATTGAGTCAAAAAGCCTTACCTTATGCAACAAAAGACTACAAAATCTGACAATTGAATACCTTTCTTAACAAGCATGGATTTGTCCTTAGGGGAAATACTAAGACAGTCTTCTTCTAAAGAAGTGCAAGAGACATTCACAACCATTTGCCTGTATATCTCCCCCGTTCTCTTCAGATTGATAGGACCAAGGACAACAATTTTCCTCTTGCAAACTTCATCCTCTGACTCTATAATCTCTTGTGGTTGTTCGTGATGGGTAGACACTTGTTTGGGGTCGGGTCTTTGTAGGATATAAATGTGTCATCTCCTCAATCACTAGCCGTTTTTCTCTCTTAGAAAATTTTGGAGGAACGTTAATGATCTCAAATACTTTTTTATTAGTAGTGGGAAAGGGCCTCAATACCTTATCGCGAACCAATACCTTATAAATGAAACTACTCGCACCGTATTTGCAAATGACATAGAGATGACTGATACAACGCAATAGGAATAAAGTGCGGGTTGGAAATGAAGCTACTCGCACCGCATTTGCGGATGATATACGGATGATCAATATGGCATGATAGGAGTAAAGTGCGGGTTGTAAATGAAGCTACTCATGCCTTATTTGTGGATGAAATATGAACACCATATTGGGGAATATGGGAATTTTCCATAAGTTTGGGACATGTGGTCAAATTTTTGGATTTTTCATAACATGAACATTATAACTCCAAATCGAGCACTCTATAGCTGAATAGATTCCATTTTTCAAGCGCTTTCCAATGATAGGTCACATCACATGGTATTGAGAAACTTATGGACATGTTATTCGGGTTCCACCTTTTTAGTATCCAAAAATGGAAATTGGGATATTCTCAAACTCACTAATATTGTGTTTATGGATGATTGATACAGATAGGAGCAAAGCGCAGGTTGGAAATGAAGCTACTTGCACTATATTTGCGGATGACAAATACGGTGCAAAGGGAGTGAAGTGGATATTCCAAGTTAACCTACTCAAGACATATTTGTGTATGACTGACATGGTGCGAATGCAATGAGACATAGGTTTAAAAATCACCTACTCACATTGTATTTGTGAATGACCGATATAGGGCAATGCGACAATCATTGATCTCAACATTGCTCTATATTTGCACTTGTTGATTCAAAAAGTGAGCCATGTAAGCTAGCATTTATCTTTTATACCTGCGGGATAGGCAACACGTGGCACTGTTTTATTGGCTAGGGTCTGCATGGGCCATTGTCTATGTGGCTTTCCATGTGGCAAATAATTTTCGGCCTATATAAACAAGTAATTAGATATTCATGATTTTTTTGGAAAATTATCAAGCCTAGGTAGAGTTGAGGTCCACTTTTAGTGTTTCATATGTCAAGTTGCGCCATTTTGTATACCCCTTGAAACAACGGAGATTTTGGCCATTGCTTTGGGTAGGGACAAATTTGTTGAAATTATTCGTCCTTGCTCTCTTTCTTTGTCCCCGGTTTTGACCTTGCACTCTCTTCACTTGGGGCCTATATGCTCCTCTGTTCTAGTCATTATAAGACCAAGTTTTGTTACTTCTTGGCCTAGCTTGCACCTCCTGAATTATGGGTGCAGTTTGAATGAGTGCATCTTGTAGATCTGTTGAGTGCATAGATTCGAGACGGGTATTCACTGGTGGGTTTAAACCAGCACAAAATTTTGACACCTGCGGTTTCATGTCCATCTATGGCACATACTTAATAAGTGAGATGAATTTTGAGTAGTATGCATCAAGAGTGAGTCCCAGATGTTTCAGCTCGTAGAACTCATTCATTTTCTGCGTGCGATACGTAGGTGGTAAGTATCTTCCTTGCATAGCTTTCTTCAACTTTTCACAGGTAACGGATCCTTCCGAGATCCCTTGATCTCTGCACCATTGCTTCCACCAAAGCCTAGCTTCGCCGGTGAGCTTTAACTTGGTGAGCATAGCCTGGTTGGCGGGTGCAGTATGGACTGCTTCAAAGTAATATTCCATGGACTCTATCCAAATCTCAACATCCGCTTGGTCAGTCCTACCTTTCCCGTCAAATTCTGGCAGCTTGATCTACTTGAGAAAAAACTTCTTCTCCTGGATCACGACAGTACTTGATGTAGGGGGCGAACTGGGAATCTGTACCTGGGATTGTGCCTGGATAGAGAATTCTTAACGTTATAACTCGCTAATTGTTATGTATTTATATTTCATACCCAATTCAGCTATCAACCAAGAAACCTAGCCACTTAACTTTTTATCAATTCTCATAGACAAGACAAACATTGATAAAAAGAAGTCTTATTCCATTTATATGGGCCAAGCCCTTTCGGAGTACAATAATTCCTATGATGATAGAGCAACTGTTACATTAGTTCGGGGAGAATAATGTCATGTTACATTTAGCTACGGGATAGTATGGTTTCGGGTCATGGATCTTTAGGAATTGGCAAGTCATCGAAAGATTAGGGTATCCTTTCCTTTGGTACCCATTCTTCTCGTAACATCCCAACACCTTGTTCCTGTCGGCGGGGATTACCCGGGTCACTTTTTTGTATACATATGAGTTCAGCTCAACCCTCCGACCTTTGATATGTAAAGTTGAATTTACGTGAGCCTCCCCAAAAATGAACAACTTCACGATCTTCAGGTCCTCCAACCACTTGATCCTCTTTAGGTTGGTTCGAAGGTACGCAAACCGGTGGGAAACTATGTAGTAGATTCCTGAGTCACCCATCCACCTCCGTTCCATGTACAAAGGCGATGGATTATAAATACGGTCTGAGATGTTCATCATATCAATCCTATGTTGATAATTCGCGGAATGCATTGCGGTCATAAACATGACTCGGAACACTAAGAACCTGTTCCATGCTTCATAATTCTGCAAGACAGCATTGAAAGTAAGGAAATGTTCTTAACAACAACATTTTCTTTACTTCTTCTTATTAAGATTTCTCAAAAAAAACAAATCCTTCGTTGATTCGCTCTGATACCAACTGTAATGTGTCCACCTATTCCCTTCAGGACATGCCTTAGCAGTCTATCAGCGGAAAGGAGGTCTAGAAAGCTCCGCCCAGCACTCCCATGGAATGTTACAAGGTTTGCAATCTAGAACTTTCCGCGTCTGCCACGTAGCGGAAGTATTCTAGCCGTTCCCACTTAGGACCGACTAGGGTTTTCCCTAATGGTCATTTCCTAAACGGCAACTAGCGTTGAACCCCGAGCGAACTACTTTACGCAGAAATGCTAGGGCCGAGGCGGATTCACGCTGCACTTGGTTCAAGGAGAATGGAAAACGAGAGGGATGCAAGGCTCGCCCTCTCTGCCATAAGTCATAGTCCCATTCTATTCCCCTAAAACAGCATAAAATGGGATTATTATAACCTAGACTCTAGGTCAGCGCACTTGCTATTCATTTCCTTTGAGAAGATCTCCTTGCTGTCCATTATGATTGAGAAAAGTTCCCGACCAACCGGGACCACCAATCTGTAGGACGGCGGACCCATGGCCACATCCACCGCACTTTTCTCAAGTTGTTTTAGTTGTCTAATTACCTACCACATTTAGTTGGACATGTATCAAGAAGCTTTCTTAATTAGCCCGTTAGACACTGGTTCCTTCACATAATCTTAGCACTTGACATAGAAAAGTAGTATCAAACAAGTTCCTTTTCAACAGCTTATCATATTTATCTTTGGAATACATTCATAAAGTCCACCCCACAGGCTTATCCATAATCTGCCCAAACGCTATCTAGCAATCCACAAGGATTACTAATCCAAGATTCCACCCATAGACTAGTATGCGAGCCTTGAGATCCAATCCCAAGTCATTTTGGTCTCTTGTGCAGGGCCCAAAAGGCAAGGGATTTACGGCCAGAGCCCCCCTGGCACCCAAGCGTCCTCCTGCTCCAAGTAGTGCCCAACAGAGAGACCTTACGCGGTGGGTTTGGTCCACCTTCTTGGCGTGGCTAACAACCCCCTTGGTTAGGGTCAGGCAGACAATTGAGGGTAATTGAGGTTGCCTCTCCTTTCAGGCCTTCAACATGAAGCATTAAATATCTTTTCATCCTTTAGTTCCTTGAGCAAACAAAGCAAACAGTGCTTTTTAAACTGTTACAAGCACAATCATTTCCAGTGGTCGTTATTTGACCACTGCTAAGGAGTGAATCCTTCTCTTCGAATGCATCCAGCATTCAATTCAGGATCAATTGCGACTTGGCAATATCCCCAAAGGGTTTGTTTGTTAACCCTTATGTCCTTGGGTTAGGGCCATACCCTATTAACCCACCTTAACCAATACCTTAGGTTTTATTAACAGTAAATCATAGCGACCATGTCGCTCCAAATTATTAACTTGGTCCTTTACTTCCAAGCAAATATCTAATTCCCTTATCTTGGCAACTTTATAACAGGATGACTACTCATCCTCTTGCAAGTTAAACTTGTGCAAGAATCTGCCAATCTCATTCCGAGGAATTTGCCATTCTCTCGTGATCAAACAACAAGATCATGTGATGATACAACTTGTTGCACAAGTGTCACATCTAATCCATGGCACTATTTCACCCATCGAATGGCATCTTCTGATCACGGAATCATGATTAGATAAGAAGTAGGGTTTAGGGTGTCTTCATGTCCAACCCATTCCCAATTTCACTAGGCCGACAACGTTCGGTCCACCTGTTGTCTTCCGAACACAACTTAGCAGTCCATCGGAAAGGTTGTCTAGAAAGCTCTGCCCAGCACTCCCATGGAATGTTATGGGGTTTGCGATCTAGGACTTTCCGCGTCTGCCACGTAGTAGAAGTATTCCGGCCGTTCCCACTTAGGACCGACTTGAATTAGGGTTTTTCCTATTGGTCATTTCTTATTGGCAACTAGCATCAAACTTGAGCGAACTACTTTATGCAGAAACGCCAAGTCCAAAACGGATTCACGTTACACTTGGTTCAAGGAGAATGGGAAACAAGAGGGATGCGGAGCTCAACCTCTCTGCCATAAGGCATAGTCCCATTTGGTTCCCCTAAAACAACATAAATTATAACTTAGACTCTAGGTCAGCGCCCTTTTTCTGTTCGTATCCTTTGAAACGATCTTATCGATGTCCATCATGATTGAGAAAAGTTCCCAGCCAACCGGGACCACCCATCCGTAGGATGGACCTATGGCAACATCCTTCGCACTTTCCTCAGGTTGTTTTAGTTATTTAATTACCTAACACATTTAGTTGGACATGAATCAATCAGCTTCTTTAATTAGCCCATTAGGCACTGGTTTCTTCACGAAATCATAGCACTTGACATAGAAAAGCAATATCAAACAAGTTCCTTTTAAACAGGTTATCATATTTATCTTTGAAATACATAAAGTCCAGCCCGTAGGATTATCCATAATCCACTTGAAGGCTATCTAGCAATCCACATGGATTACTAATCCAAGATTCCGCCCGTAGACTAGTATGTGGGCCTCGAGATCCAATCCCGAGTCATGTTGGCCTCTTGTGCACGGCCTGGAAGGTGAGGGATTTACGGCCAGAGTCCCCCCTGGCACCAAAGTGTCCTCCTGCTCCAAGTAGCGCTCAATGGAGAGACCTCTCGTGGCGGGTTCGGTCCAGCTTTGCGGCACGGTTAACAACCCCCTTGGTTAGGGTCAGGCAAGCAGTCGGGGGTAACTGAAGCTACCTCTCCCTTCAGGCCTTCAACTTGAAGCGTTAGATATCTTTTCATCCTTTAATTCTTTGAGCAAACAAAGCAAAACAGTGCTCTTAAAACTATTCCAAGCACAATCAATTCCATTGGTTGTTATTTTTGGCCAACTGCTAAGGAGTGAATCCTTCTTTCCGAATACATCCAGCACTCGATTTGGGATCAATTGCGACTTGGCAAGATCCCCAAGGGTTTGTTTGTTAACTCCTCTATCCTTGGGTTAGGGTCCTACCCTATTAACCCGACTTAAGCAAAATCTTAAGTTCTATTAGTAGGGAATATGTTATTCCAATTCATTGATTGATCTTTTACTTCCAAGTAAATATCTAATCCCCGTATCCTGGTCACTTTACCCAAGAAAGGTACTATATCAGGACAATTATTTAGCCTCTCGCAAGATAAACTTATGTAAGAATCTGCCAATCTCATTTCGAGGAATTGGCCATTCCCTTGTGATCAAATCACAAGATCATGCGACTCTGTTTGTTGCACAAGTGTCGCATCAAACTATGGGACTATTTACCCATCAAGTGGAGTCTTATAATCACAAAATCATGATTAGATATAACAATCTGTTCCTGCTTGCACTAGGCTAACATTGTCGGTCCTAGGGTTCCGAGTTTCATCTTTTTAGCGAGAGATTCTTAGGAAAAACCCCAGATCACTTCTTGCAAATATGTTCCAATGTCCCTACATTTTGTGAATGTGGGCAAGTCTTTAGGGTATAGGAGTTTTAGCTTTGGTAATACGAGCGATTAGGTAATGTCCTCAACGTGCTAACCCTAGTTAGTTCTTTGGGATATGTTGCATTGAATTAACCCTTTCTAAACGAGTACCTCTCGGTTTTAGGTCTTTAGGTTTAAACCAATTTAACTTGTCTATTCTTGAAGATAATTACGCTATCATTTCTGTAACCACATGATTCATTACATACGTATAAGTTGATTTACAACCCTAAATTTTCGGGTTAAGATCAAAGTATGGATTAAGTTATAGCATAATTCCAATTTATCATCCTATAACATGCAACAAAATTCATGCTACTAAGCTTTAGGATTTTATGTTCAAACAAGTAGCCTTTTTCTACTTTCATTTTCGAATGAATTTGTCATATGCTAAACTTACATAACCTTTCGTTGATTTGAGTTTTTAGGCCACTTGCCTAGAGTTAAATCTTCTTCATGTAGCCCTAGTAATTTCCTATGGTTGCTAGTAACTTTCTTTAAGAATCATTTCGAAAAAGATTTTCAATAATGTGATATGCGGTTTATTCCTTCCATGCTTGATTGAAGTGCACTATCATAATTCTTTTTTGTAAAACTGGACATTAATTAATCTAATTTCATTACTTTGTAATGCATAAAAACGACTTGCTAGAAATGCATAGAAATATTATGCTCACTTTATTTTGTTCGATTTATTGAAAAATACTAATGACCGCATCCCTCAATTGTGATATATTAGCCAAAGTATTTTCAATTGAAAAAAACAGGCATCCTTATTCCTCAAATGATCCATGCATAATTGAAATATTACGACATTAATCAAATTTAGGAAGAAGAACCTAGACTTGTGGTGAAATGTCCACATGGATGTTAGGAGATGATCCTCCTGCGGTTGCACCTTGTGCTTTCTTAGGAGCCATCGTGAATTTGGTCTTTTCGCTTGGGACGGAGATTTATGATGTTGGCCGTCTCCTTTGTACGCAAAACTTCCTGTGTGATTCCATCGTCCTTTAGAATCAAACCTTAGAAATGGAACTTATTAATTTCTCCTTCCTTTCATAGAAGCTCTGGGGTACAAATTGTCCACACGGGAAGGGGTTTAGCACTTGGGCTAATTGGGAGATTGTAGGAAATCCAAGAGGGAAAAAGGGCTTGAGGAGGCTTTTTAAGGCCTCGGACGGGACTCCACGGAAATTGTGGGAGAGAAGGAAGGAGTCTCACTTGTAGCTTTCTCACTTACACAATGGGGGAATCCACACAAAGGTGGAGGCTGAAAACAGTTTTCCTCTTCTCTGTTGTGTAAGCCAAAAGAACTCAGGCACAAAAGAAATAGAGGAACCCTATATGTGGGTCTCAAACCAAACTCAACTAACTAAGGTGGCATACTAATTGAGCCACGAACTAGAGTAGATAAGGATAGTTATCATCTAGCTATTATTCATGGGTGGTGTACCAACCGCATCTACAGCTAACAAGTCGGTGATATAAATGCACAACGTTCACCCTGGCATATCACTAGTGGAGCTCAATATCTCAACACTCCCTCTCGAGCTTAATCACAATTCCTGCACATCAAGCATGTCTTTGAACTTGCGTAGCTTCTCTGCGCCACCCAATGCCTTCATGAATATGTTAGTTAGCTGATCCTCTATGCTGACATAAACTAGATCAATAAGACCTAGTAAAACCCTATCCCGCACATAGTGATAATGCACCTCAATGTGCTTTGTTCTAGCATGATAAACTGGGTTATTTTCCAAGTGTATACTGCTCATGTTGTCATAATAAATGACAACTGGCCCATCTGTAGGCTGATGCATATCATAAAGTAGCTTATGCAACCAAGCTACCTCACATGCAGCCATTGCTGCACCCCTATACTCAGCCTTTGTGCTCGACAAGGCAACTGTAGGTTGTTTCTTGCTGCTCCAAGTGACTGCAGCACTCCCAAAAGAGAACACATATCCACTGGTAGATCGTCTATCAAAAATACTACCAGCCCAATCAACATCAGTGTATCCATGCAACTGTACCTGAACCCGAGTCTCATAAAATAGTCCATACTGCAATGTGGACTTCATATACCTGAGTATGCGTCTAGCCGCATCCAAATGCGGTTTCCTTGGAGCCTGCATAAATTGACTTACCAATCCAATAGCATAGCTCAAATCTGGCCTAAATCGTCATATAAATCAAACTTCCTACTATGCATCTGTAGATAATAGGGTCTTCGAGAAGCTCACTTGCATCTGCGCTCAGGTTCACATTCTGCTCCAAAGGAACTGAAATAGGCTTACAGCCTGTCATCCCATATTTGGACAGCATGTCCAATCTATATTGCCTCTGCAAGAGCCGTATCCCACTTGGTGATCTAATCACCTCAATGCCCAAGAAATAACGCAGCTCTCCCAAATCCTTCATCTCAAACTTCTGCTTCAATAGCATTTTCACATGAAGGATATCTTCATCACTATCACCTGTGATAATCAAATCATCAACATAAATGTCAAGCAACATAATATCTTTCTCTGTTTTTCTCACATAAAGTAAGAAATCTGCCTTGGAAATCTGAAAGCCAATAGTGATAAGATACTGTCCTATCTTGTTAGACCATGCTCTAGGTGCTTGCTTCAAGCCATACAAGGCTTTCTTCAACCTGCAAACAAACTCAAGATGAACAGCATGCACATAACCTAGTGGCTGCTCCATATAGACCTCTTGTTGCAAATCACCATGCAAGAAGGCATTCTTTACATCCATTTGATGTAAAGACATCCCTTTGATGTAGCCATAGCAATGACTGCTCTTACGGTTTCCATCCTTGCAACCAGACTGAATGTTTCTTCATAATCAATGCCATATGTTTGTGCATACCCCTTGACTACTAATCTTGCCTTGTATCTGTTCACACAACCATCTACATTGTGCTTCACCTTATAAACCCACTTACAACCAATTGCATTCTTATCTTTAGGCAAGATACCAATTTCCATGTAGCATTTTCTTCCAAGGCATCCATTTCTTCATCCATGGCTTTCTCCCATTTTTCTTTTCCCATGGCTTGCTCAAAAGAAGCGGGTTCTAGTTCTTGTATCATTTTGACTATATAGGCATAGTGAATGGCTGTAAATCCATCATATTTCAGCCTATCCACAGGATACCTAGCTCTGGTAGACTTACGCAAAGTAGGCTCAGTTCCAGGTGCTCTCAAAACATCCCTGGTCTTCCTTACTCTAGGTGTAACAATAGAAGGAATACCCAACTCATCATCAATGCTCTATTCTGAGCCATTGGATTCACCATCCACACAAGAGTAACCTGCATTCATATCAAACATGCGCTGATCTACCTTCTCTTTTCCTTTTCGTGATACATGCATACCACTATCTATATCTCTTTGAGAAGAATCTCTTGATCTCAATCTGCCTGTCCATGGCAAAGAATGTGAGCCACTGCTAGAGGACACTCTAGGTCCACTAATATCTTGTGACTGCTATTGTGAATTCTGTGCAGCATTACCATTTTGTGCATCTATATTATCAATCACATTTGCTGGTTTATACTAGCTACTCATCTCATCAAAAACAACATCTCTGCTCACTGTAAACTTATGATTAGAAGGGTTATAGCATCTATACCCTTTCTGCTGTAGAGAGTAACTAATAAAGATGCACTTCTCAGCTTTTGGATCCAACTTGGATCTCAACTCATCTGACACATGAACATAGGCAATGCAACCAAAAATTTTCAAATGAGAAATATATGGTTTTCTACCTGTATACCTCTCCTCTCGAGTCATGCCATGTATTGCTGCAGTGGGAGTCCTGTTCATTATGTAGACTTTTGTAGCAACTGCCTCAGCAGTAAAAATCTGGCAGGTCTTTTTCATTGAGCATGGCACGAGATACCTCTCCAATATGCATGCTTTTTCTTTCTGCAATTCCATTTTGCTGTGCGGTATGACTACATGAATATTGCTGCTTTATGCCATGCTCCTGCAAGAACCTTGCAAACTCATTTGAGAGGTACTCTCCCCCTCCATCTGACCTTAGGTATTTTATTTGCAGGCCTGTTTCTTTTTCAACCATAGCTTTAAGAGTTTTGAAGTGCCCAAAAACTTAACTTTTCTTTTTCATAAAATACACCCAAACTTTTCTGCTATGGTCATCAATAAAAGTGACAAAATAATGAAAGCCTTCAATAAATGCAGCTTTAGTAGTCCACACATCAGAGTGGATTAATTCCAATGGCTTCTTACTCTCTTGAACATGTCTAGGAAATGGTTTCCTTGCTTGTTTTCCGAATTGACAAACTTCACATACCTTATGCATTTCTGGAACCTTGAATTTAGGCAATCCTACAACAAGGTTTTGGGCTTGCATTGATTTAAGTCGATGTACATTAACATGACCAATGCATTTATGCCAGATATCAATATCTGCAACTACATCGGTCCCATGTGCAAACATTACTGCACTCAATTTAGGCATGTCTGCATCCAACGTAAACATTCTGCCTTTCTTCTTTCCTTTTGCTATCAAGCGACCTTTATTTTTCATATCCTCAACAAAGCATCCATGAGGATTAAATCTGACATGCAAGCCCTGCTCAACCATTTGACCAATGGAAAATAGGTTCTTGGTGATATTCGGGACATGAAATACATCCGACAGGTATTTCTTTTTCCCATCCTGTATAGACAAAGGAAAATTTTCAATCTGCACAATAAGATGTGCAGTATCATCACCCATCTCCATAAATCTTGGTTTTTCCATTTTCCTTGCATCCTGCATCCATTTTGCATGACCTGTCATGTGGTTTGATGCATCGGAGTCAACATACCACACATCGTTACTTTCTTCTGTACTTGTCACAGAATTGGTCATGTGCTGCACCATAAACAAATGCTCATTTCTGTCATCACCCTATCTACTAGAAGATGCATAATTCCCTTGTTGCAATTTTCTATTCATGATGTCATTCTAGTTTTTATAGGAGTCTTTAGCCATATGAACCATTTTACCACAGTAGTAATATTCAACATTGCTGTTTGCATTTTGCCCTCTTTGCCATGCACCACAACCTCTTTGGCTCCCCCTACCTCTAGAGTTACCACGTCCTCCTCCATAGGACTGGTTTTCTTGAGTTTTCTGCATATTCTGATTTCAACCACGGCCTCCAGATCGGCCTCCTCTACCTCTGCCTCTACCTCTTCCAGCATTTGAGTAGAAGATAGATTCTTTTGAAGTTCCTTCTGAAGAAGATGCACCACCATTTCTTTGCTTCTCAGAAATTAGAAGAGCAATCAACTCCTCAAAATTAGGAAATCTTTCATGGAAAAAAATGGATGTTCGAAAATGTGCATAATCCTTTCCTAGACCATTCAAGGTCACAGAAACTAAATCATCATCTTCCACTGGCAACCCAATGGAAGCAAGTGCATCTGCACTCTTCATCACCTTCAAGTGGTAGTCATTGATGCTCATACTTTCTCTTTGCACATTGTGTAACTCTTGCTTGAGCTGCATTTTCCTGGCTTGCGTATTTGTGCTATACATTTTTGACAAAGTATCCCATGCCTCCTTTAGCGTACTTGCATCCTGAATATACACAATCATAGAGTCTGAAATACTGATAGATAGCGAGTACATAACTTTTCTGGCTCTCTCATGCCATCCTTTAAATGCCTGCATTTGTTGTTGATTAGGAACATTAGGAAGAACTGGTTCTTCTTCATTTCCTGCAATGAATTCCCAATATCCTTTTCCCATAAGGAAATTCGTCATTCTGAACTTCCATTCTTGGAAGTTGTTCTTGTCAAGATTTTTACTGGTGACAATCTGTGAAAGAGAATCAAACGCCATTACAGAACACTGCAAAAAATTCTGTCACTACAAAAAAACACAACTTCAGCCTCACAAGGGCAAATCTGCAAAACTGACGAAAGTGGTATTTGACCACACAGTCACTTCCTAGTGACGATTTTGCATCAACAGGAAACAAGGATGATTCTGTAACTCCCAATGTCTCTGTGCACAGGCATACGATGCAAATTCTACGGTAACTTTTCACGAACCTGTAGAATAGTGGTCGCACAACAAAAAATAGGGTCTTTTCCTAAGTGCGTGCAGAAAACTTCCACCTCCAAAACAGACCCTGAAATGGCCTCCAATCACAAAAATAGGGCAACCATGGGCTAAATCCCTTTCCCGCAGCATATACTACCCTCTTGCTACACCGCGAAGGGCGTCTCAATCTGAAACAATGCACTCTTGCACTTTCCGGCTATGCTACCTGTAGAGACTTGCTCCCAAACTCAAAAAATGAAAGCAACACTGGCCCTCTTACCAAAACACTGCGAACTTGGTTTTCTTTCTTGAGCTCCTTACCACGAATGAGGATCTAATACCATGTCAAGATTGTGGGAGAGAAGGAAGGAGTCTCAGGTGTAGCTTTCTCACTTATACAATGGGGGAATACACACAAAGGTGGAGGCTGAAAACAGTTTTCCTCTTCTCTGTTGTGTAAGCCAAAAGAACTCAAGTACAAAAGAAATAGAAGAATCCTATATGTGGGTCTCAAACCAAACTCAACTATCTAAGGTGGCATACTAACTGAGCCACGAACTAGAGTAGATAAGGATAGCTATCATCTAGTTATTATTCATGGGCGGTGTACCAACCGCATCTATAGCTAACAAGTCGGTGACATAAATGCACAATGGTCACCCTAGTATATCACGAGTGGAGCTCGATATCTCAACATAGGGAGCCCCCTTGGAAGCTTCAAGAAGCTTCCAGAGGCTTCTGCCCATGTGGAGAAAGGGTGGATAATAGTCAAAGGGCGGCAGAGCTGGCGGTTAGTGCTGGAATGACGGCAGCAGATGGTGGCGCGATGGCGGCAACTGATGGAAGGCAATGGTGCTTGGCCCATAGGCGACAGCTTGCAAGGGTGGCTAGGCAACGTCTCGTTTTCAACGGTAGCAACATTGTCTTGGCTCCTCCCTCTCGACGGTAGTGCTCAACGGCAGGGTCAGAGTTCTGCCCCTCCTACTCTCCTCCCACAGCTTATATAGCTGAGGGGAGGGGATCCTCCCTCTCCCATGCTGCATCAAGCATGGTTTCCACCCTCTTGCGAGCTCCAGCAAGGAGCTTGATGGCCCTTGCTATTCCCTTTTCCTCCAGCATGATAGTTCGCTAGAGGAGAGAGGCATAATTAATTTAAAAAATTTTCCATTATTCAATTAATTATCCTCATGACCTCGTATTAAGAGGAGGTTCATGCAAAGAACGCGTTTATTTAGGAATCGAAGTTATTACATTCTCTCCCCCTTGGAGGATTCGAGATGCCCTCATCTCGAGATAAACCGGGGATATTGATGGTTGAGAGTGCTTTCATCTATCCAAGTGGCATCCTCCTTGGGATAATCTTTCCACTGGACGAGGCATTCTCTAAAGGTTCTGGATCTCAGTTGTCTCTCCTTAACATCTAAGATCCTGTCAGTTCTTAGTTCAAGGACTCCTTGACTAGGCATTACAACTTGTTTGTCATCAAGTACATGGTTAGGATTAGGTACATACTTCTTCAATAGGCTAATATGGAATACATTATGAACCTTTAGGTTCTCAGGGAGTTGCAGTCTATAAGCATTAGGTCCTAGGCACTTAAGGATCTTATATGGTCCACAATACCTTGGACTTAGCTTCTTGCAATCTCCTAAGGATAGAGAACTCTTCTTTGGATGTACGCAAATGAAGGCCATATCTCCTTCCTCGAAGATTCTATCTTGACGCTTTGAATCTGTGAACGCCTTTTGTCTATCCTTGGTAGCTTGGATGTCCTGTCTTATTGACTTTATTTGGTCATCCATCTCTTCCAACATCTGCCTTGAAGCTTCAACCCTCAAGGTTGGATCTGAGAAGTTTAGGGGACTTCAACAGTCACGACCATACAATGCTTGAAAAGGGGTCATCTAAATGCTTTGTTGGTAAGAAGCATTGTAGGCAAATTCAACCAAAGACAAGTATTGAATCCACCTCTTTGGCTCATGATAGCAGTGTGCCCTAAGCATATCCTCAATTACTTGATTGGCTCGCTCTGTTTGACCATCGATTTGGGGATGATAAGTTGTGCTAAAATAGAGTTGAGTCCCAATGGCTTCAAAGATAGCTCTCCAGAAGTGTGATGTGAAGAGAGAATCACGATCACTAATGATTCTTCTAGTATACATAGCTTCATTCTATAGTAGACAAGTCGACTATTGATAGAGAATTCATGATACTTAGCCTGTAGATTTTGGTCCTGATCCTTGATAGAGATCTCCCTTAGCATCTTTTGATAGGCTAGATCATGGCATGCTTCCTCTCTAGCTAACTCAAGTATTGGGTTGTTTGGCATGGATACCTTTGTGGCTAGAGATCTAACTGTTGATGGGTTTTGCAAGATTAGAGAATTAAGGAATGCCTTGCAACTGATTGCATCAGCAACTACATTCTCTTTTCCTAGTTCGTACTTTATTTCAAAGTCATACTCCTCCAGTACTTCAATCCATCGACGTTGCCTCATGTTGAGCTCGTTCTGGGTAAAGATCCACTTGAGACTCTTATGGTGAGTTACTAGTGTAAACTTGTTACCCAACAGGTAGTGTCTCCAAAGCTTTAGAGCATGGATAACAGCTAACAATTCTAAATCATGGGTAGCATAATTCTTCTCATGACTCTTAAGTTTCCTTGAAGAGTAGGCTACCAGATAACCTTCTTGCATGAGCACAGATCCTAAGGCAAGTGCGCTATCATCCGTTACTACCTCGAACTCCTTGCTGAGGTCTGGAAGTTTTAGGATAGGTGCTGATACCAAACTTTGCTTCAATCTATCAAAGCTAGTTTTTTCGGGAGTTAACCATGCAATGGATGTTTTCTTCTTCAGTAAGTCTGTCAGAGATGCTGCAATCAAAGCATAGTTTTTTATGAAGACCCTATACCATCCTGTCAATCCAAGAAAACTGCATATTTCTTTGACAGTTGTTGGTATTGGCTATTTTGGCACATCTCTGACCTTGGCTAGGTCCACTGAGATTCCTTCTGCTGATACGATGAATCCCAGATATTCAATCTTTCGTTTGAAGAATGCACACTCCTTCATCTTAGCATACAGTTTATGTGACCTCATTGTCTCAAGGACAATCTGAAGTTGGGGTTCATGATTTTCTTTCTGTTTGGAATAGACTAAAGTGTCTTCAAAGAAGGCGAGTATGAAGTCATCAAGATATGGCCTAAAGATATCCTGCATTATCGAGTTGAAGGTGGCATGCACATTCGTAAGCCCGAATGACATAACTAGGAACTCAAAGTGTCCATATCTTGTGTTGAAGGCCGTCTTTGGGATATCTTCTTCCTTGATCCTTATCTGATAGTAACCAGACCTGAGATCAATCTTGGAGAAGATCTTTGCACCATGAAGACGATCAAGAAGCTCATCTCTTCTAGGAATAGGGTATTTGTTCTTGACAGTTGATTGATTCAACCCTCTGTAATCAATACATAGTCGAATCGTTCCATCTTTCTTTTTCTGGAACAGTACTGGAACTCCCCATGGTGAACTGCTAGGACGGATGTAGCCCTGATCTAGGAGTTGCTTGAGTTGTTCCTTCAGCTCAATCGCATCTGGTATGGACATTCTATAAGGTCTCTTTGCAATTGGCGCAGCTCCTGGTACTAGCTTGATCTCATGATCCACTTCTCTTTGAGGCAGGAGTTCTATCAACTCTTCAGGAAATACATCCACGTATTCCTTTAGCCTTGAAGGTCCTTCATTAGACTCCTGCCTCTTATCTAACTTGTTGAGCTTAATCAAGTAGACAGGCAGTCCTTTTCTGACTCCCTTTATAATCCGAGATGCCTTGGCCAATTGAATTTTTGGCACTCCATCCTCACCTTGAGTTGTGACTAAATCCCCTTCAGAGTTCTGAAAGGAAATTTGGCCCTTTCCACAATGAATGTGGGCATCATTATGTTTAAGCCAATCCATTTCAAGTAGACACTCATGGATTCCTAAATTCATGACTCTAAATTTGACCAAAGTCATCTTTCCTCCCAAAAAGAATTCCACCTTAGCAATTTTCCTGGTACAAGTAGCCTCACGACCATTTGCCAATTCCACAAGCAAGATAGGTACTTCTACTGTGGCTATTCCTAATCTTTTTGCACAAATTGGTGAGATAAAGGAATGTGTACTGCCACAATCAATCAAGGTCTTGAAACTTTTACCTTGATAGTCTGACGGTGTTTGAATCACCAATAATTGGCGATTCGGGCCTTTCTTATGAAGAGTGGCATGAACTTTTGCCCTTTCAAACTCTGCTTCCATGGTCAGATCTTCTTCTTCTGCGCACATCTCCCTGTTGGCAACACAAGCGCTTCTTCCTCTACCTCAGGTAGTGGCTCCTTGACCACGATCAGTTCCTTGGAAAGGTGCTTGGCAATGTCCTCCTCCAAGCTTGGGACATTGCCTCTTGAACTGTCCTGGCTCGTTGCAGTGGAAACAACGGAGGTTTCAGCCATTGCTTTGAGTAGGAACAAAGTTGTGGACATTATTAGTTCTTGCTTTCTTTCTTTGTCCCTAATTCTGTCCTTGAACTCTCTTCATTTGAGGCCTAAATGCTACTCTGTTTGGGTCATTACAAGACCAAGTTTTGTTACCTCTTCGTCTAGCCTACACCTCTTGAATTATATGCACAGCTCGAATGAGAGCGTCTTGAAGATCTGATGGGCGCATAGATTTGAGATGGGTATTAACTGGTGGATTTAAACTAGCACAAAATTTTGACACCTGTTGTGTCATGTCCATTTGTGGCGCATACTTAAGAAGTGAGACGAATTTAGAATAGTATGCGTCAAGAGTGACTCCCAGCTATTTTAGCTCGTAGAACTCATTCATTTTCTACGTGCGATATGCAGGTGGTAAGTATCTTCCCTGCACGGCTTTCTTCAGCTTCTCCCAGGTAACGGATCCTTTCGTGATCCCTTGATCTCTGCACCATTGCTTCCACCAAAGCCTGGCTTTGCCGGTGAGCTTTAGCTTGGCGAGCATAGCCTGGTTGGCGGGTGCAGTACCGGCTGCTTCAAAGTAATCCTCCATGGATTCAATCCAAATTTCAGCATCTGCTTGGATGGACCTGCCTCTCCCATCAAATTCAGGCGGCTTATTCTACTTGAGAAGAAACTTCTTCTCCTGGATTACAGCAGTACTTTATGAAGGAGGCGAACTAGGAATCTGTACCTGGGGTTGTGCCTGGAGAAAGGTACTCCATATATTCCTCAAGATTCATGGAACATTTGTCCCATGGTTAGAGAGAAAGATATGGCCACTCAAGAGCAAGAGGAAGGGTTTCTTACAGCCTTCATGAGAGCTTCTACAAAAACTTAAAAGAAAGTTGAAAGAGAAAGTGTATTTGAAAAAGTGAGTGGACCTCTAATCCTCACTAACTCTAATCTCCCTTTGTTTAACTATTTTACCTCTAGAATGGTCTATTTCTTGACCATGACCTACCATTTTGTCCATGATGCATCCAAATTGGTTTCTAGGTCTTACCATAGAAAAAGAAAGGGTATTTCTTAGCATCCTTTCAACACATGTTATATAGAACAGTTCTTATAGGTGGACCCGTTGGCCTAGTTTTCTAAGAAGGAAATCAAGGATAAGGTTATAACCAAAGGGATCAAAGATCAATCCTCTAATACCACTTGTTAAGAAGAGAGCTAAGAAATGAGAGAAGAGAGTGTAGAAGAGAGAGAAAAGAGGAGAAAGAATGAATGACCAGGAGAAAGAAAGACTAGATTACAATTAGAGGTCTAGTCTTGTTTATGGTATAACTATTCGTATTGTCAAGAATCGCGTGGTGGAGGGGATTGCTCAAGATGCTGCGCCGAACACACACAGAATGCACAAGGAGAAGCTCACTCAAGAGACAAGAAGAGAGATGGAGGCCAAAACGTTTTCTTGCTGATTTCTTCTTCTTCTTTTCACACAGTTCACAATGTACACAAAGTATAGATAAGATACAAGATAAAAGGAAAGTGGCCTACTAAGTCAAACAATGCATAACCGACTACACTAGTCGACTGGTGTAACAACCTGAATATAATAAGTAGTGAGTTAGTGGCCATGTGAGAGTCATAATGACCACCGACGTGCTAAGTGTAGACGTGTGGACCCATCTAACCAGGCGGTCCATCATCAATGTCCACATGTGTTGAGCTTGTCATCTCAACACTCCCCCTCAAGCTCAACTGCATCTCTGCAACTCCAAGTAAGCTTCGAAACTTTTGAAGCTTCTCTGTACCCAATGCCTTCGTGAAGATGTCAGCTATCTGATCCTGTGTGCTGACATACACCAAGTCAATCTCACCTGCTAGTACCTTCTCTCTCACAAAGTGGTAGTGTACCTCAATATGTTTTGTCCTGGCATGGAACACAGGGTTCCTAGCCAACTGTATACTGCTCATGTTGTCACTATAAATGACAACTGGACCTTCCACCTGCACATCCAAATCAGCCAATAACTTTTGCAACCATACTACCTCACATGCTGCAACAGCAGCACCTCTATACTCAGCCTCTGTACTCGACAAAGCAACTGTAGATTGCTTTTTGCTGCTCCAAGCAACTGCTGCACTACCAAGAGAGAACATGTATCCGCTGGTAGATCTTCTATCCGACATACTACCAGCCCAATCTGCATCTGTGTATCCAAACACATGTACGTCTGTACTTGCCTCATAGAAAAGTCCATAATGTAATGTGGACTTGACATATCTCAATATGCGTCTCACTGCATCCAAGTGTGGTTTTCTAGGTACTTGCATAAATTGACTCACAAGACCAACAGCGTAGCTCAAGTCTGGCCTTGTAATAGTCATGTAAATCAAACTCCCCACTATCCTCCTGAACATAGTAGGGTCTTCTATCTCATCCCCAACATCAGCACTCAGCTTTACATTTTGCTCCAACGGGACTGAAAGTGGTTTGCATGCTGTCATACCATACTTGGACAACATATCCAAGCCATACTGTCTTTGGGACAGCCATATACCATCATCACATCTGACCACCTCAATGCCAAGGAAGTACCTTAGCTCACCTAGATCCTTCATCTCAAACTTCATCTTCAAACAACCCTTGACTTCAGCAATCCCACTATCACTATCACCTGTAATAATCAAGTCATCCACATAGATGACTATGATGACCAAACCTGCATCTCCTTTTCTCACATAAAGTGAGTGATCAGCATCAGAAACATAAAAACCAATATTGACAAGATACTCTCTAATCTTGTCAGACCATGCTCTAGGTGCTTGCTTGAGCCCATAGAGTACCTTCTTCAATCTGCACACATACGTGGGATGCTCTAAATCTTCATAACCTGCTGGCTGATCCATATACACTTCTTCCTGCAAATCACCATGCAAGAAGGCATTCTTTACATCCATTTGCTGCAACCTCCAACCTTTGGCTGCTGCCAAAGCAATCACACATCTGACAGTCTGGTGCGCAGATCGGACGCAGGTAGCTCACGTAGTGAATTCCCAAAGGTCCCCAAGAACAAAGTACTCTACTTTTTAGCACAAAGACCAATGTAAAAGCAAGCACGACATGAGACAAGAGACAAATTGGGTTCAATCTCCCCCATGCCTTGTGTGAGCGCTTCACAAAGCATGTATTTAATGTATATTTCCAATCTTTATGCTCAAAAATAGCCCAATTACAAAAATATGACAAGCTTTTAGCTTTTGAGTTTGCTTTCTACCAAAAATAGGAAAATAAAGCTAATGGACGGTGCCCATAGAGTTTGGCACGCCCAATCTCAATGTCCAAATAGAAATAACATATCCAGGCGCATAAGCGCATACAAAATAATAATAAATAATCGATGTCTCTATAGACATAACAAAATATAGGCGTGGCGCCTATCAAAATATAGTCGAAAGGTCGAAAACCCGCTAGACTCCAATGCTTTCCTCCGCATTGCTGCTATCTCTACACATCAACTGAAGCATTCACAATCGTTAGTAAAATAACACAATTAAACCGACAAGAGTGAATACCTAGCAGTCTTCAGCTACATAAATAAATCAACTGGTTAGAAATAAATCCTAACCTTAATTTATTACGAGTGCGCACTCTAAACTCATAAACGTTTATTAATTTAATATGCATTTTGCGGAATCACGTGCTATGGAATCACCCATGTACACACTAAATTAATGAAACCCCCGAAAAGGACAGGCGTCCCCATCAACTTCTCGCACAAAGAATCCTCTTTGCGTATGAGCCCCGGTCATCTAAGTTTACGGAATCCACCGTAAAACCTCACGGAATCCACCGTGGAATATGCCTCCTGGCATCATACCCCCGGGGTGGGATAGCAATTGACCTCAATTGCTATTAGCTCAATGTGGAGCTAACAGAGTGGGGAAAGCATTTAGGTCTCTAGCGTGCATCCATTGTGCTTCCTCTACAGGATGGTTCTTAAATTTTACTAGATATCTAGAATACCTTCGGCCAGTTCTAGTGGTCATGTAGTCAGTATCTATAATGGCTTCTGGTTCAAGTATTTCAGTCTCTTCTTCTAGTAAAGGTGGGTTTTCATAGACAGGGTGGATAGGTAATTGTCCTCTAAATGGTCTCAATAAACTAATATGAAATGTATTATGAATTTTCCAATGGGATGGCAGTTCTAACTTGAATGCATTGTCATTAATCTTATGAATGATTCTAAATGGTCCGTAGAATCTAGGGGCTAATTTGACAACTGGATGTCTATCTACACTTTGCAGTCTACGCTTTTCTATTCTAAGCCAAACATAATCATCAACTTTGAAATTCATGGCTTGTCTTTTCTTGTTGGCTTGTTTGGTATATGATTGTTGGGCTTTAGCAATCATATCCTTGACCTCATCAAAAATAGTGTTATGCATAACAGCAATATCATCGGCACTTTGTATTCTATTAGACAAAGATGCAACAGGTGTAGATAATCTATATCCATAAATAACTTCAAAATGTGCTTTCTTTGTAGATGTGTGTGGTGTATTATTGTAAGCAAACTGTAATAAATGCAAATGAGTATCCCATGTCTGAGGTTTAGAGATAGTGTATGCACGTAAAAGATCTAAAATAGTGCTATTTGTGGCTTCTGTTTGTCCATTTGTTTCTGGATGAAATGCAGATGAGAAATCAATCTTTGTGCCTAGATTTGCAAACAGTGTAATCCAAAAATTATTACAAAATCGAGAATCTCTATCTGAAATAATCACTTTCGGCAATCCATGGTTAGTAAAAACAGTTTTCAAAAATAACTGTGTTGCTTGTGATGATGTTAAAGTTTTCTTACATGCAATGAAATATGCTTGCTTACTAAATCTATCTACAATTGTCCAAATCATGTCATGGTTAGATTTAGTATTTGGTAAGCCAGTAATGAAATCCATAGATATATGTTCCCAAGGTTTAGATGGAATAGATAAAGGCATTAATAATCCATACTGTTTACCATGATGTCTCTTTATTCTTTGACAAATCAAACATTCAGAAACAAAATTAGATACATCTGCATCCATATGCGGCCAATAAAAATCTTCAGTTAACATGCGTAATGTAGAAATGATACCTCTATGACCTTGATATGGGGGACAATGAATTTCATTTAAAACAAAAGATCGGAATGGAATAGTAACACACAGTCTCTTTTCAAAGAACATGAATCCATCATTATATGACAATGAATCAACAGGAATGAAATTATTTTGAACTAATTTTTGCCAATCAGAATGAAAAGTAATATCCTGGTGATATGTGTCTTTCATAGCAATCAAAGAATCAAAAGATATGATAGAAATGTTATGAATTGCAGGTCTTCTACTCAATGCATCAGCAACTACATTTTCTTTTCCAGGTTGGTATTGAATGATAGGATGGAAACTTTGAATGAATGAAGCCCATTTGATATGGCGGTCAGAAATTTGGGGTTGGCTAAGTAGATGTCTAGTGCTTTGCTGATCGGTCTTTATCATGAATTCTAAACCCATTAAATAATGCTTCCATTGTTTTAATGCTTGTACAACTGCTAAGAGTTCCTTGTCATAAGTGGAATATTTGAGCTCAGAGGGTTTCAGCTTAGAACTAGAATATGCTATTGGATGGTTATCTTGCATTAGCACGGCTCCTATTCCTGATCCGCTAGCATCAGTCACAACTAAAAAGAATGGTCTGTTAAAGTCAGGCAATTGTAGGACAGGGGCATTGGTCAATGCACGTTTGAGTAAATCAAAGGATTTCTGCTGGTTTTCAGTCCATTGAAAAACAATGCCTTTCTTAAGAAGTTTGGTCAGTGGTAAAGCAAGTAATGAGAAATTACGTACAAACTTCCTATAGAAACTAGCAAGACCAAGGAATGAGCGTAATTCATGTACATTTTTAGGAATAGGCCAATGCAATATTGCATCAATTTTCTTAGGATCAACTTTAATTCCTTCTTTTGATACAATATGACCTAGATATTCTATTTCTGTCTTAAAGAATTCACTCTTGTCAGGATTTGCAAATAATTGATTTTCTTTCAGTAATTGAAAAATTAATGATAAATGCTCATAATGCTCTTTTTCACTTTGACTGAACACTAAAATATCATCAAAGAAAACAATCACACAATATTGATATTTTAGAAAAATACGATTCATCATTCTACTGAAAGTAGCAGGTGCATTAGTTAATCCAAATGGCATAACTAAGAATTCGTAATGGCCAAACTGTGTCCTGAATGCAGTCTTAAATATGTCGGATCTATCTAACCTCACCTGATGATATCCAGATTTAAGGTCAATTTTACTAAATATAGAAGATCCTTGCAGTTTGTCCATAAGGTCATCAACTCTAGGTATAGGATACCTATTCTTTACAGTGATCTTGTTTAATGCTCGGTAGTCAATACACATCCGATAAGTATTATTTTTTTTCTTGACTAAGAGCACAGGTGCACCGAATGGAGAACTGCTAGGTCGAATTAAGCCTCTATTTAGTAATTCTTCTACTTGACTCTGGATTTCTTTTTGCTCTATTTGATTGTGCCTATATGGGGCTTTGCAAGGTGGTTGTGTGCCAGGTATTAGGTCAATCTTATGGTCTTCTGGACGTGATGGAGGTAAACCTGGTGGTAGGTCTTCTGCAAAACAGTCCTTAAAATATGCAAGAAATTCCTTATGCCTAGGGTGCATATGAGTTTCTTTTGCGTGCAATTCATTCACCCAAATGAGATATGATTTAGTATTCTTGCGTAGTGCACGTTTTGCTTGAGTATGCGAAAGCAGTGGAAACATATGAGATGCATGCATACCAAATAATGTAATAGATTTTCCTTGAAAATTAATATTCATTGTATGTGTGGAATAATCTATTTTGGGATTATGTTGGTGTCTCCATGGCATTCCTAGAATAATGTCGCTTGACTGTAATGGGACAACTAAGAAATTTCTTCTTTCAATATATGGACCAATTTGAATTTCTAAATCTTGAACTTCTTGTGTACCATTGTACCTAGTGCCTAAAAATGCAGCTTTTATGCGATAGTGCGTAGGTACTGTATGCAATTTCAATTCCTTTACCAATTTTGCTGAAATAAAATCATGGGTACTACTGTCATCATGTAATATAATTCTTTCTTTTCCATGCACCATACATTTCATAGTCAATAATGAATGTGAGGTAGGCATACCTGGTAAAGTGTCGGAAGTAGTAGTAGGATCATCTTCTTCTTCAGTGAAATCCGGCATATCCTCATGCTCTTCTTCGTCCATAGCTCCAAGATAGTTGATATGTGCTGACGGCTTCTTTGAATGACAATTTGCTGCGAGATGGCCTGGCTGGTGACACTTGTAGCATACGATGGGCTTGGCTTTGGTCACATTATTTGCAATGGCTGGGAGTCTGGGTATATTTGGATTTGCTTGTTGAATAGGCTTAGGATTTGGATTGACAGTGGATGGTAATGCAGGTGGTTTAGGCCAATTCTTGCGCAAAGATGGTGATGAGAAACGACCTGGATTAAACCTTCTGAAATTTGAATTGAATTGTTTAGATCCATAATTACCGTTTGCTTGGAATGGCTGTGGTCGTCGATCTCTTCCACGTAACTTATCTTCAGTGTCGTGGGCCAAGGAGATGGCATCTTCAAGGGTAGCAGGCTTGAACATATTCACCTCAGCGTAGTAATGTCCAAGAAGTCCAGACATGTACTTCCGCTTATGTGTCGTCTCTGGTACGTCTTCAAGCATGCGTAACTGTAGGAGTGCATTCCAAAAACGCTCTGTATACTGTGGAATAGGCTCACGATCGCGTTGTTGAAGTAAATCCCATTGCTTGATAGCCTTCTCATGAAATTGCGGTGGTAGAAAATTTTGCATGAACTTCTTCTTGAAATCTTCCCATGTAGCAGGACATTCTATGCTCTTGCAGACTACAGTCCACTAAAGTGATACTCTGTCTATCAGATGATTAGTAACACACTTGATTTTATCTTTCTCGGGATAAGTTTCCTCATGGAAATAGTCATAAAACTGGCTAATGAATGATAAAACAGTCTTTCCTTCTCTTATGCCATTGAAAGTGCGAAACTTGAAACTTCGTTTACTTATCTTGGATTCCTTGCGAATGGTTTGTGCTTCAAGAGTGGCATTGATGGTACGGCGAATCAAATCTTCAGGTTGAGGTTCTTCTTTATCAGTGGATGCTCCTTGTAGCTTTGTCAATTGCGCTTGCAAGGCTTGCCTAGCTCTTCGCTCTTCTTCCAATTGCAACATGATAAGATCCAGCTTTTGTTCCATGGTAGGCTCGGGTAGGTCGTCTTCAGCCATAGGATCATCCATATGTGGGGTAGTCATCCTGTAAAACTCAACAAACCTTTCTCACTCAAAATCAGTTAGCGGGATGAGCGTAGCTCAAATTTGGGGTTACAAGGCTATGTATTTTTGGGTATTTTCTTCTTCAATTTTCAGAAATTCTGAAATATTTCTGTCTCTGTTTGCTGAAAGTACTTCAACGAACTTGCAGATAGGCAAAACAGCTTGCTGCGAACAACTTTCCAGTTCTGAGTTTTTGCAAACGAACAAGTCTTCTATGAGTTTTAAGCGTTAGTCAGTTCTGATTTAGTCTGACTTGCAGAGTTGCAGACTTAACAGACTTGCAGGGTTGTAGATTTGTTGGACTTAGCCGACTTGCAGAACTTGCAGTACTTGATTAGTGTCGACTTGCGAAACTTGACTTCTGATGCGCAGGACCCGGAGTTTACAGACTTGTTTGCCTTCACTGACTTGCAGAGTTTGAAGTAACTTAAGCTTAATTAGTTAAGCTTAAGCTTAATAAGCTTAAGTAAGGAAGATACAGTCCGCCGTTTTTCAATCGTGGGGGGGGGCCGTTTTGACTGCGCGGAAATTTCGGGACCCTCCTCTTGCCAAACGATTTGACGTTTTGAAGATTGGAAGCTTAATAAGCTTCTTAAGCTTTATGATTAGGCTTTTAATGAAGAAGATTAAGAGCTTTCTCACTGTTTTTTTTCAATGACTTGATGAAGAGAATTGATGAGTGGTCCTCCGCCGACAGAGATTGGTCCTTCGCGATCTGACAGTGGAAATAGGGGTTCTTGATCGCCAGAAGTCTGCCTGTATCGACGGTTCGCGACGAGATTGACTGTAGAGGCCGTTTGTTCCTGGAGCTCCGCCTTCGCCCGAGATTGGTAGTGATTGGAAGCCCTTGATCTCTGCTCCGCTCTGATACCACTGGTGCGCAGATCGGACGCAGGTAGCTCACGTAGTGAATTCCCAAAGGTCCCCAAGAACAAAGTACTCTACTTTTTAGCACAAAGACCAATGTAAAAGCAAGCACGACATGAGACAAGAGACAAATTGGGTTCAATCTCCCCCATGCCTTGTGTGAGCGCTTCACAAAGCATGTATTTAATGTATATTTCCAATCTTTATGCTAAAAAATAGCCCAATTACAAAAATATGACAAGCTTTTAGCTTTTGAGTTTGCTTTCTACCAAAAATAGGAAAATAAAGCTAATGGACGGTGCCCATAGAGTTTGGCACGCCCAATCTCAATGTCCAAATAGAAATAACATATCCAGGCGCATAAGCGCATACAAAATAATAATAAATAATCGATGTCTCTATAGACATAACAAAATATAGGCGTGGCGCCTATCAAAATATAGTCGAAAGGTCGAAAACCTGCTAGACTCCAATGCTTTCCTCCGCACTGCTGCTATCTCTACACATCAACTGAAGCATTCACAATCGTTAGTAAAATAACACAATTAAACCGACAAAAGTGAATACCTAGCAGTCTTCAGCTACATAAATAAATCAACTGGTTAGAAATAAATCCTAACCTTAATTTATTACGAGTGCGCACTCTAAACTCATAAACGTTTATTAATTTAATATGCATTTTGCGGAATCACCCGCTATGGAATCACCCATATACACACTAAATTAATGAAAGGCCCGAAAAGGACAGGCGTCCCCATCAACTTCTCGCACAAAGAATCCTCTTTGCGTATGAGCCCCGGTCATCTAAGTTTACGGAATCCACCGTAAAACCTCACGGAATCCACCGTGGAATATGCCTCCTGGCATCACAGTCGCCATCCTAGCAACTGGACTGAAGGTTTCATCATAATCTATGCCATATGTCTGGGCATAGCCTTTTGCAACCAACCTAGCTTTGTACCTGCTAATAGAACCATCTGCATTGTGCTTAATCTTATAAACCCACTTACATCCAATAGCTTTCTTTTCCTTCGGCAATGATACTAGATCCCAAGTCTTATTAGCCTCTAATGCAGCCATCTCCTAATCCATTGCTGCATCCCAATGAGCATGACCAACAGCCTCCTCAAAACATGTAGGCTCAACATCCTCAACTAGTTTCACCATATAAGCATAATGGTGAGCTGCATAACCTTCAAAACCAAATCTTTTAACAGGGTATCTCACCCTGCTAGACCTGCGTACCACTGGATCACTCAATGGAGTCTTTGCATTAGCCCGTGCTCTCTGCACACTTGGAGTTCTCACTGAAGGAATGCCAAGCTCATCATCTAAGCTCTCTGAGCCACTAGAGTCTCCATCAAGAACTGCATCAATGCCTTCTGACACTTTATTCTTTCCTTTGTCTTTATATGTAGTGCTACTAGATGCACCTGAAGATGTAGAGGTACTCCTTAGTCTCCCAGACCAAGGACTACTAGATGATGTCTCTGGTCCACTAAGAGTCCGTGATTCTTGCTTTTCAGCCTGCACATGAGTGTCATGATCATCATCAACATCCAATGCATCACCACTAGATGCATACCAGCTGCTCATTTCATCAAAGATGACATCCCTGCTCACTCTGAACTTACATGTGACAGGGTTGTAACAGCGATACCCTTTCTGCTCTAAAGAGTATCCAATAAAGACACACTTTTCAGCCTTTGGATCCAGTTTCTTCCGCAATTCATCTGGCACATGAACATACGCAATGCAGCCAAATACTTTCAAGTGTGAAACATCAGGCTTCTTACCTGTAAAACATTCTTCGGGGGTCATACCATGAACTGCAGCTGTGGGAGTTCTGTTCATAATATAAACAGCAGTATGAACAGCCTCAGACCAAAAATGCTTAGGCATATTCTTTTCAGCCATCAAGGCGCGTGCAACTTCTGCAATATGCCTGTTTTTCCTTTCTGCAACCCCATTTTGCTATGGGGTATACCTGCATGTGAACTGTCTCTTTATCCCATGAGACTTCAGAAAATCACTGAACTCATTTGAGAGGTACTCTCCCCCTCCATCTGACCTCAGGCACTTTACTTTCAAGCCTGTTTCTCTTTCAACTGCAGCCTTGAAAGTTCTAAAGTGCTCAAACGCTTCACTCTTTTCCTTCATAAAATATACCCACAGCTTTCTAGAACAATCATCAATGAATGTGACAAAGTATGAACTGCCTCCAAGAGATACATTTTGTGTAGGCCCCCAAATGTCTGTATGTACAACATCAAGAATATTTCTGCTTACATCTCTATCATGTGAAAAAGGTTGCCTTGCCTGCTTACCAAACTGACATGCTTCACATACCTTCTGAAATTTTGCAACTCTAAATGTAGGCAAACCTGTAACCAACCCTTTGGACTGCATTAGTTTCAGCCTTTGTACATTTGCATGTCCAATGCGTTTGTGCCAAATTTCAATGTCTGCAACAACACCTTTTCCTTTGGCATACATAGCAACATTCATAGTAGGAATTCCGGCATCTAGAGTGAACATACGTCCAACTCTACTTCCCTTTGCTACCAACCTGCACTTGTCATTGAAGTCTTCTACAAAGCAGCCTTTTGCATTAAATCTGACTTGCAGCCCTTGCTCTACCATTTGACCGACTGACACCAAATTCTTTGTAATAGATGGCACATGTAATACATCTGAAAGACTCTTTGTCTTACCATCATGCAAGGACAAGGGAACTTTTCCAATGTGTGAAATTGGGTGGCATGAGTCATCACCCGTCTGCACATAACCTGCATTCTGCAAATCCTGCATCTCTCCAAACCATTCTGCATGGCTGGTCATATGATTGGATGCACCTGAATCGACATACCAAACATCTTCATGTGTTCCCTTTCCTATAACAGCATTCAGCATATGCTGCATAACAAACAAACGTTCATTTTTGTCTTCATTCTGTCGTGAAGACGATGCATAGTTTCCTTGTTGCAACTTACCACTCCGAATATCATCTTTCTTGGCATAACATTGGGCTGCAATATGACCTGTTTTGCCACAGTAGTGGCACACAATACCAGAGTTGTTAGAACCTCTGTTCTGCCATCCACCTCTTCCTCTAAAGCTCCCCCTGCCTCTAAAGTTACCACGACATCCTGAAACCTGCATATCGCCAAATTGCTGATTCAATCTATTTTGCTAGTTATCACTACCACGTCCTGTACCACGGCCTCTTGAAGAGAACCTACCACGTCCCCTTCCTGAACTGGAGTAGAAAGCCTGGACCTGTTCACCACTTCTTTCAGATGTCTCACTCTGCATGTTGATTTCTTCAGTGATCATTAGAGAGACCAACTCATCAAAATCTGGAAATGGCTTTCTGACATATACGGAAGTTACAAAAGACTTCCAAGCCTTTTCATTGTTAAGTCCACCCAAGGTAGACGACACCAAATCATCATCATCGGGCATTGCATCAATCGCTGCCAATGCATCTGCAATGCTCCTTACCTTCAATGCATACTCATTGATAGACATCTTCCCTTTCTTCAATGTATTCAACTCTTGCTTGAGTTGAATCTTTCGTGCCTTTGTATTTACAGAAAACATACTTTCAAGTATGGTCCAAGCTGCATATGCATTCTCTGCATTTCTAATGTGTCCCAACATATTATTGTCAATTACTGCAGACAACCAATACATGACCTTCTTGTCTTTTGCATTCCATTCCTTTCGTGCCTTTATCTCTTCTGCAGTTGGAGGATCACTCACCTCCGGCTCCTTTTCTTCACCTGAAACGAACTCGTAAAGGCCTTTTCCAATAAGAAAGTTCGTGACACGGAACTTCCATGAAGGGTAGTTGTTCTTGTCAAGCTTCTCAATGATGGGGCTTCCACTGTTCTGTGCCATTATCACAAGAATAATACCAAACAGCAAGCAAATCTTCTGCAATCCTCGACCTGTAGTGCACAGCAATACACTAGACAGCCTTTTTCACTGTCTGCTTAACAATACATGCAATCTGCAACCTGTTTGCAGATAAACCTCGTGTTTACTCACTGGTAAACACCTTTAATCTTACAGATCTGAAATCTGTAACCTGCGCACCCACTGTCGGTCGATACAGTTGAAGTCACAGCGTACCCTGAAACTGCTGTCCGCAACTTGCGGCTCTAAAACGGGCCCTGAAACGGCCTCAAATGCCCAAAATAACTGCAATCTGAGATTTTTGCTCTGCCTTGCTTCCGGTGCCTCCATAGGCACTATCCAAGAGAAAGAGTGGAAGGATGGGAGAGCTTCTTACCCGTGGCTTGCTTGCTCGAACCTTGCTTCTTCCCCTTTGCTTCAACCTTCGAAATCAGCCTCTCTCAGTGGTGCGGCTCTGATACCATGTCAAGAATCGCGTGGTGGAGGGGATTGCTCAAGATGCTGCGCCGAACACACACAGAATGCACAAGGAGAAGCTCACTCAAGAGACAAGAAGAGAGATGGAGGCCAAAACGTTTTCTTGCTGATTTCTTCTTCTTCTTTTCACACACTTCACAATGTACACAAAGTATAGATAAGATACAAGATAAAAGGAAAGTGGCCTACTAAGTCAAACAATGCATAACCGACTACACTAGTCGACTGGCGCTATAACTATGCCAGCTGTAAATAGGTGTAACAACCTGAATATAATAAGTAGTGAGTCAGTGGCCATGTGAGAGTCATAATGACCACCGACGTGCTAAGTGTAGACGTGTGGACCCATCTAACCAGACGGTCCATCATCAATGTCCACATGTGTTGAGCTTGTCATCTCAATACTTATGACACCTCAAAGTTTGGGGAAGGCTCTTTCTTTGCCATATTGAGTGCTTCCCTAGTACTTGCCGTCAATTGTTCTCCAACATGGATATTTTGAAGCTATTATAGAAGCAGCCTCTGGATGTTTTGGATCCAAAGAAGGTATGACTTCAAAAAAACTATTAGACTTGTGTGCTTAAATTTCAGCTCATCATTTGTAAATTAGAAAAAGAAAATATTAATCAAATATTCGTATCGACATTCATTAATATTTATAAAAATTTACAACTTGTTAGATTACATTGTGGTTGCATTCTCTCTATTACTAACAATGCATTCAAACTGTGCTTGCATACATATCCCTCCTAAGTATTTTTTTCATTTTTTTTGTTACTTTTTCCTAGTCAAAATCCACAATGAATTATTAGAAGAAATCAAGATCACCAGGTTTTTCACATGTGTTCATGTCACATACACACATATTTTTTTAATTAAAATCAATCCACCATTCACTTAGCACGCATTTCATGCACTACAGACACATTTAATCTTAATTTAAAATGAACAAATCGTTTCCAAAAAGCACGCATTGGCTAAAAACAACCAATATACAATTGAATTTTAATCAATGAATGTGCATTTAGAGACCCTGAATCAAGGTTCGAAGTCTGGGTTACCCTAAAAGTATCGTTTCAAACTTAATACTTTTTAAATAAATGATAATAAGGAATCGTGGTTTTCTTTTTAAGATTTATTACCTAATAAAATTTCACCAATTATTAATACTTTTATTTAAATGAATCCTTCATTGCACATTTTCCTTTTTAATGAATGTGCTTTGTGGGGATAGGAATAGTGGAGTCTTATCTAGTTCCTCTTGTCGTGATGATGGTTAAAGAATTTGAGTGTCATGTTAGTATGATTAGTTCTTATGTGATTCTATGTTTTTGTTTTGCTCATATTGATGAGTCAAGGTATGGTATGTATTTTTCCTTTTCTTTTCTACTTGATATGGGGTTTCATGGTGTGTGATTATTTGCATCACATGAAGCTTTCGATCGCATGTATGTAGAGGTCATACCAAAATCTTTCTAGGATGTGGACTACCAAGGGTGGTTAGTTGATTGGTCAAGTCATGTGGGTTTATTATGATTGATATCATATATGTTCCTAGCATGTTGTTTTGCAGGCATTCATTGTGATTGTCTATGTTTGTAAACCATCTTAATGGTGCCTCAAACCCATCCCCTGATCCAGTATGTGTCTTTTGGATTGCATGATTATTCCTTGTTGCTAGATTCAGATCTCGTTGCTAAAGGGCAGGATTATCTAATTTTGTGAGTATTTCCTTACAGTTAGTTCCAGATGATCCTGACATTTATGATCAATTTTTAACCTCTTACAGTAAGAGGTCTAGTCGTGTTTATGGTATAACTATTCTTATGACACCTAAGAGTTTGGGGAAGGCTCTTTCTTTGCCATATTGTGGGGAGTCCTTCCCTAGTACCCACTGTCGATTGTTCTCCAACAAGGATATTTTGAAGCTATTATAGAAGTAGCCTCTAGATGTTTTGGATCCAAAGAAGGTTATTACCATGTTAGGGGTCAATGTCTCTATAATTTCCAACTCGCTA